>NW_017728884.1:38839-39308 GCF_001865875.1 Lupinus angustifolius
CCACAATAATGGAGTCAAAGAACTTAGACAACATGCCATTAGCTACTCTATTTGGGAAGCTCCAAGAACATGAAATGGAGTTAGGGCGTTTGACTTTGAACAAAGAATCAGACAAGAATCACACTCAAAGCTACAAGATTTCAAGAAGATCAAGAAAGTGAGAATTCTAGTTCAGATTCTGATTCCGATGAAGATCTGACTTTCCTATTTGAAGAAGTCAAGAAGTATCTCAAGAAGAAAGGAGGGATCAAGAATCTCAAGAAAGAAGTCAAGAACTCAAACAAGAAGAGCAACTCTCGAACGTCCAAGTCAAAAAGAGCATACATTGTTTGGAACGATTCCGAGAAAGATTCGTCTTCTAGCTCATCCGATGAGGAGATAAATTCAAAGATATGCCTTATAGAACAAGTGCATGAGAAGGGCACATCTACTGATGAAGATGATTCTATTGAGGTACATTCCTATACTT
>NW_017728884.1:39408-41000 GCF_001865875.1 Lupinus angustifolius
CACAAGGTTGGTGAGTAGATCAAGGTTATTAAGGAGAAAAGTTAATGACAAAGGTTTGAATGAGCTTCCGTACTATGCTACCTACCAAGAATACTTCTCTAAATAATTGAGGGGGAGAAGATAAAGGGAAGAACAATGAAAGGGGGAGGAACGCACTTTGAATGTCAAATAAACCATTCAAACATCATATCATCAAACTTTTCATCTAGTATCACCTAACAAGTGGTATCACAAGTGGTAATCTTGACCTATCTCCAAAGGGTAAGCAAGGTAAATATATTAACAAGGTTACAAAATTATCTCTTAGTAAGCTCAAAATCGGTTTTAAAACTGTCAATTTTCTGTCATTAATCGATTAACATCTCTGTATAATCGATTAAATGAGTTCCATTAGCTAAAGCTGTCTAGAATAAATCATCTTAATCGATTAAATTTTGTGATAATCGATTACCTGGGCTCAAATTTAATTCTTCCTGTTTTGTGGCTTACGCTTATATTTTTTAGTCAAGTACATCTCATGATTATGATTGTACCATCTTTTAGCATTTTGTCACTATATTGAACCTTGTTAATTATGTTAAGTAGAATGTGTTTTTGCATGAATCTTGAACATGTCTTAATTGTGTATTATAATTGAATGATTGGAATATGCCTTAAAATGAAAATAGCCTAAAATAAAATTGTGTTTTTGTAACTAATACTGCTAACAAGTGGTATGCTACTAACAAATGGCTTACATATATGTTTAATCATTCTATGTCTTAAATGTTTACATAATGGATATGTCATGCTTAAATGGTTAATTATGTTGCATGTAGCACCTTACTTTGTTTGAACTGGATCTTGATCATGATTGATATATGTGATTATATTGAATGATTATGCATATTGCAAACTGCTCAAATATATCAAATGTTTAATCATTCCGCACTTGATTTGCTTCTGCATAACCCTTCATGCCATTTAAATTGTCCTGCTGCTATCTGTTGTCCATTTAATCGATTAAGACATGCTGTTAATCGATTAAATGATGTATAATTGTGCATTTTTTTAAGCTTCTCAAACTGGTTATTGCCTATGCTATTAATTACAGTTTTCAAAATAAATTGCTATTACTCTTCGGACTTTTGACCTGTGTTATCTTTTTGATAATGTCAAAAGGGGGAGAAAGGTTGTTTTGTTGTTGTTTGATTGTGCAGGTTGATCTTATCTTAATTTTGCTTCCGAAATATTCGTGCTTCATACTATCAATCAGTGCCAATACATTCTTCAAGTTAATTCATCAAACAAGTGGTGTAGTGTTTGTCATCATTAAAAAGGGGGAGATTGAAAATGCGCATGTCAAGAGGAGAACCTTGGAAAGCTTGCCCACTATGTGTTTTGATGAGGACAATTTGAGTTTCATAAGAGCTTGAAGATCATCAACAAATCAACGTGCTCAAGCCTCAAGATTGGTATTAGACTTAGACTAGTAATTAGTTTAGGTTGAGTCTAAGGCTTAGGTAAACTCAATACATGTCTCATATACATAATACATTAAATTATTTTATTTTGAGATATGACATTCATAATATGTTCATGCATAATATATA
>NW_017728884.1:41100-64715 GCF_001865875.1 Lupinus angustifolius
TAATTTGAGCATTGTAAGTGCTTTAGATAACTCTATATTCTTGTTGCAAAAGGATTGTGAAAATCCTAGCTGCGGTGAGATAAGGTGTTCTTCACACAAAGACTTGGAGGTCTTGGGATAAAGAGCGATACCTTGGCTGGGGACGAATCGCATAAGAAAGGTTTTCTTGGGAGGCGGTTTTGGGAAAGGTCAAACCAAGGGTAAGTAGTTCTTTGGGTTCCAAGAAGGGAGCGTTCAAGTTTTGTATTTGGAAGCGTGTATGTAACGTACATTGTGTTTCATAGTGAAGAAAAATCTCCCATATCAGACGGGGGGTCTGAATGTAGTTTGCAAGTGGACCCGCAAATGAACCAGGATAAAAACCTTGTTGCACGCTTTTCTTTCCCTACTCTCTTTATTACTTTAATCGATTACTTTGTATAGTTGTATTAGCTGTAATAATCTGTTTCTATATTGTACTGTTGTAACTCTGATATATCTGTTAGCTCTGTATATTTGCTTCGATATTAGTTGCTTGTCGTACAAGAAACTGAAACTGTTTGTGCGATCTAAGCTATTTTAATCGATTAAAAAGCTGTAATTAATCGATTATTCTTTCTGTGTTAATCGATTAAACTGGGGTTTTTTCAGCATTATTATTTGTTTGCGAAAAGCGGATACTTTGACCGCTACACCTATTCAATCCCCCTTTTAGGTGTATTTTAGCCACTGATACCTAACATAAATTACCATAATGAAGGGAAGTCATCCTCTTCAAATTCAATATTATTTCATTTTACATGTAAATGATTTATCTTTCATAAATATTATATTAATAGCTGATACAAATTCCATAATCTTAGTAGCTAAGAGAAAAGGAAAATCATATTGTTAAATTATTTAAAGCAATTCATTGTAATGTTTTACAAAACTTATGAAGACTTGTTTAGTATTTATTGATAGGTGTTTAGAAGTGTTAATTTAATTAATAAAAAAGAGATAATACAACCTCAAGAATTTCTAACCTTAATTACACAATTTTCAAATATTAATTACATTTATTATGCAAAAACATTATCACTCTCCTCATTTCACACAATGTCAATTCTAATATAGTCGGCTAACAAACCACATTTACCATAGTATAATAATTCTCTCATTCCTTGAAATTATCATAAAGAATGTACTCTACTACTAGATAACTTGTAGATGAACATCTATAAATTGAGTCACAACTCTCCATTACTAAAAAGATCTAATACATAGTTAAGATTATAACATATGACAAAAATAAATTTTTCATGGTACAAAGTTTTATTTATATTTAAATTAAATAATTTTAGAAAATTTATCATCTCACGTTTCCTCCCTGAAGATAATCGGTTTTACTATAAATTAGACTCGTCCAATTTAAAGTTAGTTGAGAACAATAGTCAGAACATTATTTTTTGTAATGTCTGGAAACCTCTTTTACATCTCTTCAATGAATATATTCTCTTGCATTTCTTTAATGGATATATTCACCAGTTTAGAATAAGGAGGAGTATTATGAAATAACTAAAGATAAGACAAAATGTATTAGATTGTATTTACCATTTTTTTTCAAACTTAAAAAAATGTTCTAGCAGGCAAAAGTAATAAATAAACAATTTGGAAGAAAAAAATTGGTACATCGGAAAAAAAACAAAAACAAAACTAAAAGATGGGGAAAAGGTCCGTTTATAGGATGTTGAGCGCTCTTGTAGGTGGTGTATCGCAAGAAATTGTAGAGATATTCTGACTCAAACTAAATTTAGCTAAGCAATCAACTAACATGTTTGCCTCTCTGAAGGTATGTTGCACACGCACTTCCTAATTCTTGCTAAGCAACTCAAAGATATTTTGAAGAACTTGTCCCATACGGTGTAGGCAGATTTGAATTTTCTCAATGACCATATGGGTTGCCTCAAGATAATCGCTTTCTAGAATAATATCACTAAGACCCTTCCAAGCCAATCGAAGACCTTGCTCCACAGCAAGCAACTCTTCTAGGACGAGAGAACTAGTTCCAAACCTAGTAGACAAATCAGATAACCTATGTCTGTCATGATTATGGGTAGGTCCTCCGCCTCCAATTGTATGATCATGCATACCATCTACATTGAGCTTCAACCAACTAGCCTCAGGACAAAAGCAGTGAGTATTAGCCAAGGCTACTTTAGTCAAAAATACATCATTGGAGTACCAATCTCTAAAATCTTGATGGATATTTTTGGAGGCAAAAGATATGTCCCAAGGAGTAATACCAAAAAGGGTATTGTTACGCTACCACCAAAAACCACCACAAAGAGTATTCCATTTCTAGTTTTCACATTACTAACCAGCTAAGGGAGGAAGGACTAACTATCCTGAAAGCCCTGATCATTAAAACCCAAAAGGTGTCATACTAGAGTAAAGTTGCAATAGTCCCTACAAGTATGGAGAAGGTCCACAGTGGGAAAATTACACCAAGAGCACATAAGAGAGGTTGAAATATGTCTCCTAAAATAGAAGGAGTCAGTTGGCAAGGAATCATGAACAACAAGCCACCATAGAAACTTGACTTTTTTTGGAACATGCATCCTCCACAACCAGTTCTAGAGATTAGGGGAAGTCAAGGTCTCGTCGTTGCTTTTTATCCACCAATATGCAGAGTTTGTTGTGTAACACCTAGTGGCACTATCCTCCCAGATCCAAGAATGAATACAAATCAAAGAATATGGAACTTGAATGGAATGAATGGTGTCCATCACATGACTAGGAATCATAGTGTAAATGAAGATAAAATTGTAGGTGCAGTCTTTCCAAAAGTCCTTTAGCTATAGGTGAATGTTAGAAATGTGAACATAATCTACCAAGTTACATAGCTTACCCATGCTAGACCAATAGTCATACCAATAGGATCTATTACCATTCCTCAGAGTCATAGTCACTTTCATAATACTCTTCCAGACCAGAGAAGCAGCGGGTCTATTGGGAGCATAAACCATGTAACAATCCCTAAGATACTTTTCCCTAAGAACCTTACACCAAATTATATTGCTCATTTGAATCGTATCCCAACTCAACTTTCCAAGAAGACATATATTAACCAAACAAGCATAACGGATAACAAGACCACCATTATTCTTATGCTTGGTGAGGACCTCCAACTTAACCAGGTTGATACTTCGCTTATCAGTGTCACTGCCCCAAAGAAAGTTTCTTCACAACCTATTGATCTCATTATATAAGCTTTGAGGGAGCCACATACTCTGCATAATATAAATAGGAAGATAAGTAATTATAGATTTAGTAAGACAAAGTCTATCTACTTTATTCAGAAGCTTCTATTTCCAAGTGCTCAGATGTCTCTGAATCTTCTTCATCAATGGATAAAAAATCGACCTATGGACCCTCCTCTGAATAAGTAGGATACCCAAATACTGGCCCTGATTTATGACAACTTGCATCTGATAATGGGTCGTGAAAATTGTGAAGAAGATCTGCCTCATAACCTTGACATGATTTTGATCAAGACACCAAGATTACAAAAAGAAGAAAAAAGGAAGAAGACTATAAAGACATAGAAGTTTCAAGCTTCAAGGAAATTACAGATTAAGTCTTCAATATGCACTTCTATCTTTACGCTCAATTTATATTTAGTAGCAATGCTCAAAGAATTCAAAACTAATTTTAAAACAATTGGATAAGTCTTGAAACAATGTCAAAATGCTAAGTAGCAAGTTACTTGACCTGAGTAATAGGTTATTAGATATGGATAATAGGTTACTAGAACTACGTATCAGGTTACCTAACTAAAAAACAGTTAGAAAGCATAATTAACACTGCATAACTGATTAATTGATTGAATTAATCAATTACTACTTCGGACAAGTTTTGGTAATCGATTACACTATCTTGGTAATTGATTACACATAGTTGTTGGAAACCGGATTTTCAAATCTGAATGAACAGTTTTCGTCCAAAGTGAATGAGTTTCATTCTAATCATGTCCCATCTTCATGGAAGAGTACCATGGCTAATTGGAAGCTTATTTAAATGCATTGAAACATCTAATTCAATATAACAATTGATACACGAAATTTTGACAACTTAGTTACATAATTTTCTGCATTCTCTTGCAACTTTGATTCTAAACTTTCAGATTTTCCTGAAGTTGCTTCAAGTGCTAAGTTCTAAATTTTTCAAACATATTAGAGCATTGTTTACTAAGTATATTGAGAGAAAAACTATTGCAAGTAATAGAATTTATCAAATACTTGTAAAGGCAATTGTGCCATTTATTTCATTCTTCATCTTGTTGTAATACTTGTCATCACAAGAGTGTGGTGAGAAGGGGAAAGAGTTAACTTGAAAAAGTTGTTTCCCAATGTTAGATATTTCTAAGTGTGTAAGGTACAAGGGTCTTGTGGATTTAAATTTTAATTGCAACTCAAAGTATCTAGTGGAAAAATCTCTTGTACGACAAGAGTACTAGATGTAACCTTCGGTGAACAAGAAGATGAACTAGTATAAAATTCTATATATACTCTTCTTCTCCCTTTCTTGTGCTTTCATTTTGAGTTTAAGTTGGTTAATTTCTGCAACAATATTCTACTGCAGCTACACTCTTATACTTAGCAGAAAAATTGATCATTTATCTAATCAACTAATTCAACCCCCTAGTTTCCATCTAATATTTACAAAAATTTGTTTCCTCCTATTGGGAACATGTTTGGAGCACTCAAAATTTGACTTCTCAATATTCACCTTCATCTAGAGGCCTTATAAAGTTCATCATGAGTAGAGGAGAGCAATTTACCCTAATTGTTTGTTGCTTTGCAAAAGAGGAGAACATCATCTGCAAAAAGAATGTGAGAAATATGAGAACCACCTCTTGTGAGTTTAATGAGTTGCCACAAGCTTGAGTCAACCTTCTATTAGATGAGAAAAGATAACTTTTCCATACATAGGACAAATAAATAAAGATATATGGGATCTTCTTGATATGGAGACCTCTAGAAGGTCTGAAAGAATCCAGACGAGAACCATTCCAAAAGATAGACATGGAAAACCAAAGTCAATCAAAGTCTATTCTAGGAATCTCAGTTAATTCTATCATAAGCTTTCTCAAATCAAAAGCTATAACACCCTTATTCAATTTAGATTTGTGGATATAATGTATGACCTCTTGAGCAAGGATAACATTATATGTTGTCCCTCTTCCAAGAATGAAGCTACTCTGCAAGGGACAATAAGTTTGATCAGTGGAACCATTGACAAACGTAGAGAAATTACAAAAGAGATTAATATCACAAAGTAACTTGTCTGGTTAAAAGCTTAAATAACTAATAACTTTAAACAAATTAACAAGCATGGATAAAGGAATAGAGATATCACTCAAAGGTTTATTCTGGTTCTCCCAAATCCATTTTGGCAACACCAAATTTCTACAAGAATACCAAGATTTTTTTTAACATCTAGCCTTTTCAGGTTCAATTTAGACGTATATTCTTTGACCTACTTTCTCGGCGATTAAAATAGAGTGTTTCATGTATGTATTGAATGCTTTATAGGTCTTTCTTTCAAGTCACACAAGAGTGAAATATGAAGTATGAAAGAGTACAAATTAATACCAAATAATTGAATAAACTATTCAATGATAGAATTTATAAGTCAGTGTTAATTTAGAGCTTTCAATGCTATTCACATACTTCTTAAGTGTGGTGCACTTCATAAATCAGCTATTTATAGATTTTTAACTATATAATGTAGTTGTTGGATTGCTGTTGGACGACTCAGCTTCTTTGATGTGACTTGGTTCTCTATATTGCTTCTGATAAAAAACATTGAAAGCTTCATAGATGTTCAACTTTAAAAAATTGGAGTGAGAAACACTTTATGCAAGGGTATGGCTTTCTTTTGGTTTGATAAAGAACCCTTTTCTTTATGCTAAAAGCAGATGGAAAATATTTTTCAACAGTCCAAAGCTTAATATCCACCATATATAAATATTATCCAACTTGGCGCTCGATTAATCCTATGGTCTTCGAATTTCATTAAGAAGGCATTTGTATTGACTAATGAAGACTTGGGAATCTTCTTTATAAACTGATGATCGAATCACATTTAGTAATTTTTATGTAGATTAATATAGAAGGGTGAGATCAAATCACATTTATAAATCATGAGTTCAATTCATGGAAATGACACTTGTTAGAAGGGGTAATCATACACCCTAAAAATAATTCATTTAAACGGTTAAACATGTATCTAATTATGAAATATGTTTTTAACTATCTTCCTTTCTTTATAATTTTTTAGTTAATTTATATGTCTGATTTTATGTATGTTTAAATTTAACCAGATCATGACAATTAAATGATTCAATATTATAATATTTAATTTATTTAGAATTATCAAAACTTAGAGGATTAATATTTTGAAAATGTTCTACACTTATGAGGTTTTAACATTTTGTTCTTTCTTATCATAAAAAATAATTTATGATTTTATTGAATATTAAATATTACCAACAGAAAAGGTAAAGTATGTAGTGCTCCCCACGAATTATCCAATCTCAATGAGGATGGAATAAAGAAGGAAGGTAGTATATTATTAGAGTTTAACACCCTAATTTTTTAATAAGAAATACACATTGTGGAATCATAAAAATTACATGATTAATAAAAATATCTTAAAATAACAAATTTTAATATATATATATATATATATATTGAAATTTAGTTAAATACTAAATAATATACATTAAAGGAAAAATACACTAACTTTTACAATGATAGTTGGTCGGGGTGAGCATGGGTCGGGTTGGGCAGGATAAGACCTGTCCCTTACCTAACCCTAAATATTGATCGAGTCATTATTTTTAATCTGGCCCTACAGCCGAAGTTAACCCGACCCTAAATGTCGACCGAATTAGTCTTTGAACTTGAACCCGACCTACACTCAATTAAATATAATACATATATCTTTTAGATAAAGTCTTCTCAATATTATTTAGTATTTTTTATATATGATTTGACATATGAAATGATATGTGTATATATATTATTAATCATGTATATATGTTTAATAGAATCGACATGTGGCATAACTGAGTCAACAAAATTAGTTATTGGGAAAATGGTTCTAAGGAAAGGGAACAAGGCCTGGGTAACCATTACTAGGCTAGGGGGATACATAGTGGGATGATAAATAATGAAACGAGTCTTAGGAATCCTTGAAATATCTGATTGTATTCAGTCGCACATTGTCTAGTATTGAAATAAAGTAGAGAAATCAATGTTATATATTAGACTCAAATTCCTTGTTACATTTGCAATAGATATAAGCACCAAATAGAAACACCCCATGGGAAGGTGGGCCCATGGGTGTGTTAGGGTTTGTAATTCTTATTCTCTAATAATATATTGGTAGCCGCTCAACGTTCTCGGGGACATACGCATAATTAGCCGAACCCCGTTAACAAATTCTCTTGTTTCTTCTCTTATATTTATTCCATGCATATTATTTGATTGTTTGTGGCCAACGATGCGCAACGATCGCTTCCGCTGCACCAACAATTGGTATCAGAGCCAATTGGTAGATGGCTCTTGACCCATATGCCAAATCATGGCAAAGGAGGGTGAAAATCGTGTTGGCTGAACATGGTCTGTCAAAGGTACTGCATGAGGATAAATTAGATGAGTTGAAGGAGAAGAACATATGGCGTAACTATGTTGGAGGCGATATATGTTGATCTAGAACCCCAAAAGTTCATGTATTGGGTTAGGAACAAGGTGGAGACAAGGACTCATGTGTTGAGTTTGACCCAGAAACAAGTGCTGACAATATCTCTCTAAATGTTAAGAGAATGTTCTCATTTAAGATGAGAAGTGGAATATCCTAATGGTGTGTCTGAGACTTCATAGTGAAGGATATTAATCGTTAGCAGATCCATAAAAGCACAGAGGCGATGACTGACTTTGATGTATGGTGTAACATGGGCATTGGCTTTGATGCAAGTTGTAACACGAGCATTGGTAGAGATGCAGGGGGTGACATGGGCATTGGCATGGATGCAAGGATGTGACACAGACATTAGTTAGCATTGACGCAAGGTGTGTGTTGTGGATATACTCCTTATGGTGGAGTATGATAGTTCTTTTGAACTAGGATTGTCGGAGTAGACAATGGTGGTAGCAGTTGAGGTTTTCCAAGAAAGTTACAAGGTTCAGTGTGACTGAGTATTGAAGAGGACAATTGTTGGTGAACTTTTTTGTAGAGGTTCCAATATATCAAAAGACTTCATAATAATAGGTGGTTATGCGGCGTGTTCCATTTGATGGCGGTAAGGGAAGTTGCACTACCAGTTTGGAGAGCTAGGCTCTTGGTAACATTGTCAAGGATACTCAAAAGGTTTATGCTGAAGGGGAGCAAACTCTTATGTAGAGGAGTTGTTAAAGAGAATTAGACATTGAGCAAGGTGGAGTTGGATATTTACTAAGGTGGAGATTCTTGTGTAGGGTTCCTAAAGGAGCAAGATACGCGTCTATTTCAATCAAGGTGGAGATTACTGGGAATGGTTGAAATATATTAGTCTCACATTGTCTAGTATTGGAATAGAGTAGAGTAACCAATATTATATATTGGACTTAAGTCCCTTGTTACAATGTGCACCAGATATAAGCACCAAATAGAAACATCCCATGGGCAGGTGAGCCCATGGGTGTGCTAGGGTTTGTAATCCTTATTCTCTAATAATATCTTGGTAGCCGCTCAATGCTCTCGGGGACGTAGGCACAATTGGTCGAACCCCGTTAACAAATTCTCTTGTTTCTTCTCTTCTATTTATTCTATGCACATTATTTGATTGCTTGTGGACAACACAGCGCAACGATCACTTTTGTTGCACCAACAATGAGAATAGGGTGGTGGTTAAGAAATGTATGATGAATATTCATTCTCACCTGTAATTGTCTCTCTTTCATCTCACACTTGTTCTTCTGGTTTTATATTCTTGTACCGCTCTTTAATCGTAGTGAGTGTATTTCTGTTTGTTTCATTGTAATATAACAATATCATATTCATTCACTGTGTGTTAGAAAAATTCCATTACATTTGGTGTTTTTATTGTTGCCATGACGTACAACACGCGTCTGAAGGAACTTAATGCTGAGGTCTAATGCATTTTTGAAAAAATGGAACATAATTATTCCGAATTCCATACCAAACTTAAACATTTAGATATGGACAACCTCCACTGTTTTGAATGGATCGAAAACATTACGACAACCATGTATTCGAGGCCGTTTAAAATTAATGATGCTCTAACCACCTTATTAAAGAGAAGAATGGGATCATCGGGGTCCTTCCATGGTCATGGGAACTCAACCTCTAATGGAGGCAAGCCATCATTTCATGTAAGGTCAGTAAAACTTGATTTTCCTTTCTTTGACACAAAGAATGTTCCTAATTGGATTTTCAAATCCGCGCAGTTTTTTTATTATCATGGTATGCCAGATTCCAAAAGGAGGCTGCCCTAGACCTAGAATCTCCTAATATTCACCAGACTTCACACCTTACACCCCTAGGGGAACATCATTTGTCTCTTATTACTATGAAGGGAAGCATAGGTGTGGGTACCATCCGATTTTCCATAACAATTGGTCACATGCTAGTACAAATTTTAGTAGATGGTGACAGCTTTGAGAGTTTTTTACAGACTAGGATAGCCTAGTTTTGAAGCTACCAATCGAGCCATTACCAAGTTTTACTATTTTCGTTGATAATGGACAGACTATGCAAATAGAAGGTTGGATTGAGAAATTGATTGTTGAAAGTGCAAAGTGTCAAGATAGCACTTAGCTTGCCTATGTTTTGATGAAGACAAAGGAATTAGTGAAAGCTTAAGAATAACTCAATAAATCAACATGCCAAAGATTCAAGAGCTACATGTCTAAACTAGAGTCTTAGATATGTGTATTAGTTATTGAGTCTAGGTTAGGTAAACTTAGATGCAAATCTCACAAGTTCTAAAAACTATCATATCATTTACTTGAGACAGGCCATCTAGCTTATTATATGTTCATGCATTAATCATACATGTTAATTGTGCATTTTAGGCATAACATAATGGTAAAACATGTATAGTTGATAAACATAACATATAGGTAGTTTACCATTCAATATCTTAACTGAAAATATGTCATTTTATCGATTAAGTAAGGCTTTAATCGATTAACGTGAAAACAGTTTTAATCAGTTTCAACAGATAACTTAAAAACAGAATTCAGTTATTCTAAACAACCCGTTAATCGATTAACAAGGCACATAATCGATTAACTAGGCATAAAACAACTTTTTTATATAAACTGTGTTTTTACACCATGCTTCATACATTTACTCATTCATTTTTAGAATTGCTAAGTTGCATATTTTCGTGCTCATTATATGTCATATAGGCAGAGAGAATTGCATGTGAGAATAGTGAGAGATAGTATCATGCTTAGGGATTAAAATGTTATCCCTTGTATGTGATTAAATGTGTTCATCATTCTATCTTATCTTGCATGATTCTTTCATTTCTTTAGGAGATTTCTTAGGGTAGAAATTATATGTTCTTCAAGATTCTGATCTTATACATATTCATAATAATTTGTGACATTTGTATAGGGTTTATAGCTTGTTGTTAATTGTAATATTTGAGCTATTTTGTGCTTCACATTACTCTGTTTTTGTTGTATTTTTTTTAACAAGGAAAGTCGTCTCTTAGTGTTGTACCACCAACGAGATACAGAGAGTTTTCACCAAGACTTAGAGGTCTTGAGTTTAGAAAATACTCTTGGCTGGGGCTGGATCGTAGGAAAGGTTTTCCTAGGCGATAGGTAAGGTCAAACCAATGTAGGGGTTCTGGGAATTCAAGAAGGTAGCACTCAAGGTCTTGTAATTGGAAGTGTGTATGTAATATACATTGGCTTCAATTTTAGTAAAGAAAATCTCCCAAGATCGGAAGGGGAGGACTGGATGTAGTTTTGCAGTGGACCGCAAAACGAACCAGTATAAAAATCTTGTTGCAAGCTGTTTCTTACCCTTATCTCTTTACTATTTTAAGTTGTTTATAATTGTCTATAGTAGCTGATAATTTGAACATAGTAACTCTGCCATATAAAGATCATTTCTGTTCAAATATATATGTTGTATCATTTCTGTATAATATGTGAATGGTTGCGTAATCGAGCCATTCAACAACTGTCTATTAAGTGCAATTTAACCGATTAAGACAGTCCTTTAATCGATTAACTGGTGATTTTCTAGGGCTTTGGTGCGAATAGCGGTATTTGGGAACCGCGACACCTATTCAACCCCCCTTCTAGGTGTATTATGTCACTGATACCTAATAAGTGGTATTAGAGCTAGTACATCATACTAGCTCAATCGTATAAGCATGATCCTTTAGGGAAAAGAAATAGGTTCCACCAACCCCTTTGGCGGTGATGACGCATCCATTAACTGCCCTCCTATATTCAGTAGCGAAAGATATGCCTACTGGAAAGTCCGCATGAAAATCTTTATAGAGGCCATCGACTCGGATATTTGGGAATCCGTAGTCAACGGGCCCTGCGTTCCACAACATTTAGTGGATGATGAACCGAAAGAAAAACTGAAAAGTCTATGGACCGATGATGAACATAAAAAGGTTCAGTATAACGTACGTGCTAAAAACATCATCACATCGGTCCTATCCTATGATGAGTTCTTTCAGGTTTCGTAGTGCCAAAATGCCAAAGAAATGCGGGACACTTTACAAGTGACTCATGAAGGCACTAGCGAAGTCAAGCGTGCTAGGCTGAATGCCCTGACACACGAGTATGAGATGTTTTGTATGTTACCCAGTGAAATTATCAGTGACATGCAAAAACGATTCACTCTTATAGTTAATCATTTAGTTGCTCTAGATAAATATTTTACCAAATGAGAACTTACTAACAAAGTTTTACGCTATCTTGACAGGAGATGGCAACCCAAAGTAATAGCTATCATGGAATCCAAGGATCTTGACTCCATGCCTTTGACGATATTGTTTGGAAAGCTTCAAGAGCACGAGATTTAGCTTGGAAGCCTGACTATGCACGAAGAATCATATCACAAAAAGAAAAGTATATCTCTCAAAGCAACAACGTCTCAATCCACAGAGGAGAGAGAAGAAGACGAGTCTGATTCAGATATGGATGATGAAACTTTGAGCCTTCTCGTACGCAAATTTGGAAATTCCTAAAGAAAGGAGACTTCAAACGTTTCCAGAAGAAAGAAGTGTGAGTCAACCAGGAAAGGCAAGGGTAACAAAGAGCGTCTCACTAGCCATGAATGTGGTAAGCTATGACACATGAGGTTTCAATGTCCTACTTACCTCAAGAAGGTTGATTCAGATAAGAGCACTCCTTGGGACTTCAAGTCAAAGAAAGCCTATATAGTATGGGATCTACCAGATGAGGACACGACATCGCGTACCTCAGATGAAGAGGAGACAACCAAGCTATGCTTAATGACGAGAACAGATGATGCTTGTTGCTCAAATTCAAAGGAGGTAAACATCAAGGTATATTCTGACACCTCATCTACTTAATCTGATGATTCTCCTCCTTATGAGGACTTGTATATTGCTTATGTCGAAATGCATGATGAATTAAAGAAATTAGCTAGGATTAGTTCAGATAGAAAAAAAGTAATCATTCTAAAAGAACAAAATATAGTTTCACTACGAAAAGAATTAGATGAACTAAAAATAGAAAATGAAACATTAGATCTGATATATTCTTGTAATGCATGCAATTGCTCTAATGATAATTTATGTCAATCAACTGTCTATGTCTGTGATTCTTGCCAGAATTTGAAAAACTCGCAAAACTCACAGAGAGTCAAAACTTGTTAGACACTATACTTAACCAAAACAGAAATGTCGGTGACCATACCGGACTAGGATATATTCCCCCTATACGTAGGAGAAGACCATATAGGAGACCTATTAATCGGCCAAATAAGAATTTTTTAATGAAAAGGTTCCTACATGCTTTTGTTGTGGCACACATGACCACACTTCATAATCTTGTTACATTAGGAAATATGGTATACCTAGTGGCGTGTATGTCTGGATGAAAAAGGGAGATGACTCCCTAGTTACTAACAGAAAAGGACCCAACATAACTTGGGTATCTGAAAAAGGCAAGTGATCTATATTTTACAGGTATGTCTACGAGCACATGGACAACATTGGTATCTTGACAGTGGATGCTCGTGACATATGACGGGTGATAGATCAAAATTCCTAGATCTATCCTTGAAAGAAAAAGGTTTGTCACGTATGGAGACAACAACAAAAGGAAGATACTTGACAACAAAATGATTGGCAACTCAAATTAGGCAGTGATCTAGAATGTGCTATATGTTGAAAGCCTAGAACATAATCTCTTGAGTATCAACCAACTATACGATAAAGGTAACCGAGTATCTTTTGATTCTGAGTGTTGTATTATTCGTGACAATATATTTGATAAATTTAAGTTTGTCGGATATCGTATAAATAATATCGATATGATTAATCTGGAGGATGTCACTACTCTATTTTCAAAATGTTTTATATCTAAAGAGGATGATATCTGGCTTTGGCATAGGTGCGTCGCTCATATTCATGTAAAGCATCTAGATAAATTGTCTAAAAATAATTTGGTTGATGGGGTACCAAAACTTGATTTTAAAACTCAAGAAACTTGTGATACTTGTCAAAAATGTAAACAAGTTAAAAACTCTTGTGCTAAAAAGAATGTGATATCCAAAACAAGACCTTTGGAGCTTCTCCATATAGACTTGTTTGGACCATCATAGGTTATGAGTTTTGGTGGTAGCTTTTATGCTTTAGTAGTCGTTGACGATTTCTCTAGGTTCACATGGACACTATTTCTATCGTCCAAGAGCAATGCTTTCAAGTCTTTCAAAAACCTTGCCAAAGAAATCCAAAATCAGTTTAACCATAAGATAGTATATATTCGATCCGATCATGATGGTGAATTTGAAAACCATCAATTTGATAAATTTTGTGATAAATATGGTGTTATGCATCAATTCTCAGCCTCTCGTACCCCTCAACAAAATGGAGTTGTTGAAAGAAAGAATTGAGTATTAGAGGAGCTTGTTAGAACCATGCTAAACGAAAGCAAGGTTCCTAAATATTTTTGGGCTGATGTAGTGCATACAGCTTGCTATGTGATTAACTGTATACTCTTGAAGCCTACTTTTTCAAAAACTCCTTATGAACTTTTAAAAGGCTGAAAATCCAATATTGCTCATTTTCATGCTTTTGGTTGTAAATGCTTTATATTAAATAATGGAAAGAGAGCTTTAAGTAAATTTGATTTGAAAGCTGATGAGAGTATATTTTTAGGATATTCATTGTATAGAAAAGCTTATCGAGTCTTTAATAAATATTCAATGCAAGTAGAAGAGTTTGTGCATTTCCATTTTGATGAATCTTCTCCAAAAGAGAAGAGGAAGGTATTTTCTGATGCCAAAGAAATCCAAAATCAGTTTAACCATAAGATAGTATATATTCGATCCGATCATGATGGTGAATTTGAAAACCATCAATTTGATAAATTTTGTGATAAATATGGTGTTATGCATCAATTCTCAGCCTCTCGTACCCCTCAACAAAATGGAGTTGTTGAAAGAAAGAATTGAGTATTAGAGGAGCTTGTTAGAACCATGCTAAACGAAAGCAAGGTTCCTAAATATTTTTGGGCTGATGTAGTGCATACAGCTTGCTATGTGATTAACTGTATACTCTTGAAGCCTACTTTTTCAAAAACTCCTTATGAACTTTTAAAAGGCTGAAAATCCAATATTGCTCATTTTCATGCTTTTGGTTGTAAATGCTTTATATTAAATAATGGAAAGAGAGCTTTAAGTAAATTTGATTTGAAAGCTGATGAGAGTATATTTTTAGGATATTCATTGTATAGAAAAGCTTATCGAGTCTTTAATAAATATTCAATGCAAGTAGAAGAGTTTGTGCATTTCCATTTTGATGAATCTTCTCCAAAAGAGAAGAGGAAGGTATTTTCTGATGATGTTACATGTGCTTTAGAAGAAGCATACACTAAGGACATGGACCAGGACAAAGAAGAAGAAGTAGAGCAAATTGTCTAAATGAGCATCAGGACCTGCCAATCGCGTGGAGGACCAAGAAGGATCACCTACTCGACAAAATGATAGGTGATATAACTACGGGGGTGGTAACCCGTAGCTCTTTACGTAATTTTTGTAACTTCATTGCTTTTGTATCTCAAATCGAGGCTAAGACCATCGATGAGGCCATTGAGGATGGGCACTGGGGTATAGCTACGCAAGAAGAGCTAAACCAATTCGAGCGTAATAATGTATGGGACTTGGTCCCTAAGCCTAAAGAACATCCAGTGATTGGTACTAGATGGATATTTCGTAACAAATTGGATGAATCTGGCTTGATAATCAGAAATAAAGCTCGCTTAGTGGCCAAAGGCTACAACCAGGAGGAGGGCATCGATTATGATGAGACCTACATTCCTGTAGCCAGAATAGAGGCCATTAGGATTCTTTTATCCTTTGCATCGATTATGAATTTTAAGCTCTTTCAAATGGATGTCAAGAGCGCCTTCTTGAATGGCTACATTCAAGATGAGGTATATGTAGATCAACCTCCCAACTTTGAAAACTTTAAATATCCGAACCATGTATATAAGTTTAAAAAGGCCCTTTATGGCCTGAAACAAGCTCCCAGAGCTTGGTATGATAGATTGAGCTCTTTCCTCTGGAAAAAGGGTTCGTGAGGGGTATAGTTGATACTACCCTCATTATTCGTAGATTAGATAATCATGTACTACTAGTTCAAATATATGTTGATGATATAATCTTCGGATCTACTAATGACATTCTTTGCAAAGAATTTTATGAGATGATGAAGGGTGAATTTGAGATGTCGAAGATGGATGAGCTGACCTTATTTCTTGGGCTACAAATCAAACAAATGGAAAGTTGCATCTTCATTCATCAATCGAAATATTGCAAGGAGTTACTGAAGAAGTTGGACATAGAAAAGTGTAAAGAAGCTTCAACACATATGGCGCCTGCTTGTTATCTAGACAAAGGGAAAAGCAATCGAGGTAACCAAGTATCATGGGATTACCAGCTCATTATTGTACTTAACTGTGAGTCGCCCCGATATTATGTTTAGTGTTTGTATATGTGCTAGATTTCAAGTTTTGCCTAAAGATTCACATTATACTGCTGTTAAATGCATCCTGAGATATTTAAAAGGAACAACTAATATGGGATTATGGTATCCTAGGGATGCCTCATTATCCTTGATAGGGTATTCCGATTCCGATATTTCGGGATGTAAGTTGGATCGGAAGAGCACTAGTGGGACTTGTCACTTACTAGGCAGTTCCTTAGTTGCATGACACAGTAAAAAGCAAGCGTGTGTTGATTTGTCCACCGCCGAAGTGGAATACATTGCCGCCTGTGTGTGTTGCGCTCAAATCCTTTGGATGAAGTAGCAACTTAAGGACTTTGGACTCAACCTAGAAAAGATTCCTATAAAATGTGATAATACATGTGCCATAAACCTATCCAAGAATCTCGTTTTGCATTCTAGAACCAAGCATATAGAAATTAGACATCATTTCTTGTGTGACCATGTACAAAAAGGCGATTGTGTGCTTGAATTTGTTGAAACTACTAAACAATTGGCTGATATTTTCACCAAGCCCCTCTCACGAGATAATTTCTATGTTCTTCGAAGAGAACTTGGAATCCTTGATGAAAATTATCTTGATTAAAATCATCTAAAATTTTATAATTTGCTTCGCATGATTAATGTCTTATATGCTTCAAAATGTATATTTCTTGTGAATGCATTATATTCCTATTATGACTCATGATCTTGTATGATAAGCTGAAAATGTATATGTGTTTGAGTAAAAATTGCTTGATATATGTTAGAAATCTATGCATGCTTTTAAAACCCAAAAACCTCTTGATTCTACAAATCTGATGTTAGTTAATCGATTAAATATAATTCTTAATCGATTAAAATGAGTTCCACTAGCAAACATTTCATTTTTCACTAAACTTAATTGATTAAGATTCAATTTTAATCAATTACCTAGGCTCATTTTTATGAAAATATGGAATTTTAACACTCATTAATCGATTAAATATAGCTCTTAATTGGTTAACGACAATAGATTAATTAGAATCAGTAGCGTTTTGCCATTTTTTTCAAACCCTCTCTTCCCCCTTTTCTCTCAAAATCTCAAAAGCATATGAAAGATTCGAGTTTTAAGCTTAAAAAAAGAATTAAACCTCACCTTTACCCATTTTGCACCTCAATTCATCCCATCTTTCTCTCAAATTCCCCAATAAACCCAATTCCCAATTCCAAACCCTAAGCTTTAGGTTCCCTCCCTTATCCTTCTTCTCCTCTCATCACTCACGGTTTTCAATTAACAATGGAAAGAGGATGTTCAAAGAGGTTCAAGACAACTGCTCAACGCACTCGTAGGCCTCCTGCTGCTTCATCTTCAAATCCGAACGTGAGGCACGATCGTGGAGATCCCTACTACGCACTCATACTTTAGGAGACCCGATTGTCCAAGTTTCAGGGAAGGAAACCCACCTACATAAGGTATGCTGATCTAACCTGGATGGCATTACATAATTTTGAGTTTCTACAAGGTATGCAAGCTTAGGGAGCTGTGTTGTTTTTGGAATTAATGGATAATTTGTACCCCGCTTTGATTAGGGAATTTTATGCCATCTTCCGTTATAAGGATGGCAAATATTGGTCTATGGTTTCAGGAAATCTATTTGAGATGGATAATGATATTTTTATGAATGTGGGTGGCTTATCCACTAATGGTGTTAGCCTAGGTGATTGTGAATGGCTTAAGGATTTTGATGTTGCTGAGGTTTACAAATCATGTTTGAGAGGTCCCCAAGGAGAACTAACCAAAGCTTGTTCATTATCAGTAGAGAATAGATTGCTTCACTATCTGATTGCTTACATTCTAGTTTAGAGAAACACCAATCATGCACAACCAACTGTTAATGATCTGAAATTCATGTATACTATTAAGGAGAATGTCATGGTTAATTGGCCTGAGGAGATTCTGAAGGTCATGTATAATGTCTCTACATCGCAATCCAAGTTGTTTCCCTACAATATCTTCATATCGAGAATCATTGATTATCTGCACATTGGCGTATCTGACACCATCGTCACAGAGACTTGTGATAAATATCACCTTGTTGGTGAAAGCCTTATCCACAAGATAGGTATCTACAAGTATGGAAATACTTGGCAATACTAGGAGGATTACACTACTGTGGATTTGGATCTATCTGATGATGAGGATCAGGTTGGAACAGATCAGCCTAATGTAGAAACTCAGGGGGAGCCATCTCGAACTGTATCGTATGAACCATACTTTGGATTAGCTCAATTGGATGCCATGAAGCAAAGGCTGAATAACAAAATGGATTTACATTTTCAGTCTCTAAAGGACTCCGACCATACAGATTTAGAAATATTTGAGGAGTGTCAGGTTGCCTACATCAATAACCACTATCAGGCTATGAGGAGCTTTGTTCAGAACACTATTAAGGCACAGAATGAGAGGTTTTGTGCAGAATTTGAGAAGCTGAGATTCCTCATCTGTGGTGATAGTAGTCTGACCATACCTGATAATAGAGATCCTCCTCCACATTCCTAGATTAGAAGTCCTTAGACCTTATGTTGCCTTAGGTTTAGTTCTTCTATATGGCTAATGTTTAGGATTTATGCTGCTTTGTAATTTTGAGACATATTTTCTCTATGCTTTTTGGGTTGTAACTCTAACTATCTACTTTTGATGCACTATTGTGACTTGATATACATGTCATATGAACTTAAATCGTTACTATTTTGGTTTTAATTTCCTTACATAACATTCCTATCTATGTCAAATATAGCATGAATACATGTTTAGTGGTCCTTGATCATGTTTGGTTATATGTATCTCTTATGTTTGATTGAGCCTGCTGTTTGAATGCTATAATATAAATGCTTGATCATTCCATGCTTGATTAGTTCATGTATAACCTTCCATGCTATTAAATTTGTCACATTGTTGTATTATGTTGTTTTAATCGATTAACCAGTTGTCTTAATCGATTAAATGCAAATCAATTTGTGCACGTGTTCAATTTTTTCATCAACTCATTGATTAATTACATTCCCAATATTGATTGATTAATTACAGTTTGAGTTCACTTCATATCTCTTCTTACTTTTGACCAAAATTTATTATCTTTTTTGATAATGACAAAAGGGGGAGAAAGGTTGCTTTGTTGTTTAATGTGTGTAGGTTGTAAAATAAAATTCAGCTTCTGTTGTCTAGCTATGTGCTTTAACTTTGAAATCAACAACCATGCATTATGTGATCATCTTCAAGCTATACATCAAAACAAAATTTGGTATTGAGTTTGTCATCATCAAAAAAGGGGAGATTGAAAGTGCAAAGTGTCAAGATAGCACTTAGCTTGCCTATGTTTTGATGAAGACAAAGGAATTAGTGAAAGCTTAAAGATAACTCAACAAATCAACATGCCAAAGATTCAAGAGCTTCATGTATAAACTAGAGTCTTAGATATGTGCCTTAGTTATTGAATCTAGGATAGGTAAACCTAGATGCAAATCTCACAAGTTCTAAAAAATATCATATCATTTACATGAGATATGCCATCTAGCTTATTATATGTTCATGCATTAATCATACATATTATTTGTGCATTTTAGGCATAACATATTGGTAAAATATATATAGTTGATAAGCATAACATATAGGTAGTTTACCATTCAATATCTTAAATGAAAATATGCCAGTTAATCGATTAAGTAAGGCTTTAATCGATTAACATGAAAACAGTTTTAATCAGTTTCAACAGATAACTTAAAAACAGAATTCAGTTATTCTAAACAACCCGTTAATCGATTAACAAGGCACATAATCGATTAACTAGGCATAAAACAACTTTTTTATATAAACTGTGTTTTTACACCATGCTTCATACATTTACTCATTCATTTTTAGAATTGCTAAGTTGCATATTTTCGTGCTCATTGTATGTCATATAGGCAAAGAGAATTGCATGTGAGAATAGTTAGAAATAGTATCATACTTAGGGATTAAAGTCGTCTCTTAGTGTCGTATCACCAACGAGATACAGAGAGTCTTCACCATGACTTGGAGGTCTTGAGTTTAGAACATACTCTTGGCTGGGGCTGGATCGTAGGAAAGGTTTTCCTAGGCGATAGGTAAGGTCAAACCAAGGTAGGGGTTCTGGGAATTCAAGAAGGTAGCGTTCAAGGTCTTGTAATTGTAAGTGTGTATATAATATACATTGGCTTCAATTTTAGTGAAGAAAATCTCCCAAGATCGGAAGGGGAGGACTGGATGTAGTTTTGCAGTGGACCGCAAAATAAACCAGTATAAAAACCTTGTTGCAAGTTGTTTCTTACCCTTATCTCTTTACTGTTTTAAGTAGTTTTTAATTGCATGTTGTAGTTGATATTTTGAATATAGTAATACTGTCATATAAAGATCATTTATGTTCAAATATATCTGCTATATCATTTCTATATAATATGTAAGTGGCTGTGTAATTGAGTCATATAACAACATCTGTTAAGTGCGATTTAATCGATTAAGGTAGTCCTTTAATCGATTAACTGGGTGATTTTCCAAAATAGGACTTTGCTGTGAATAGTAGTATTTGGGAACCACGAAAGCTATTCAACCCCCCTTCTAGGTGTATTCTGTCACTGATACCTAACAATAGTTAATGTTCAAAGCCAATAATTGTTGGTTCTGGTGTGTTTATTACCTGTAGTGGGTGCAAATTTGATTTTGGGCTACAGTTGGTTAGCCACCCTAGGACCACATGTGGCTGATTATGCGGCTTCTATTATCAAATGTTTTTCAGTATGGGAAATTTATTACATTACAAGGTGATCATACATTATCCCCAACCCAAGCACAATTTCATCAATTGAGAAGAATGCATTCCACTAATGCCTTTTGTGAATGTTTTTCTATGAAAACGCTCACACCAGAAGGATCTAATGGTCATTCTTGGACATTACCAAATGAGGTGGAACATGAGTTAGACACATTGTTATACACATACAGGGTTGTTTTTCAAACCGCTCTTAGCCTGCCACCTAGTCAAGACCCAACCATACCACTACTCTTCACAAGGGAGCTAAGCTAGTGAAGGTGAGACCTTACAAGTTCTCCCAGAGTCATAAGGAACAGATCAAAGTTATGGTTTAGGAAGTGTTGGATCAGGGGATCATACAACCTACTAGCAGCCCTTTCTCTTCACCTATTGTGTTAGTCAAGAAAAAAGATGGCAAATGGCGATTTTGTACTCATTATCACACTTTAAATGTAATCACTATTAAAGATAACTTTCCTATGCCAATGGTCAATGATTTAATTGATGAATTTTTTGGTGCCAAATACTTTTCCAAGTTAGATTTACAATTAGGATATCATCAAATCTTACTATAGCCCGAGGAACGTTATAAAATAGCATTTTGAACACATCATGGACATTATGAATGGCTTTTCATGCTCTTTGGTCTTAGTCCCGACTAATTTCCATTATCTAATGAATAAGACTTTTAGAAGGAGTTGACAAAATTTGTCCTAATATTTTTTGATGATATACTTGTTTATAGTGCTTCTAGAGCAGCTCATTCAGATAATTTGAGATTAGTTTTGCAAAAACTTCAACACCAACAATTTTTTGCTAGACTATCCAAATGCTCCATTGGATTACTTGAGGTGAGTTACTTGGGCCACAAACTATCTAGTGTGGGTGTTGCCATTGATGAAGGTAAGGTTCAAACTGTTAAGAACTAGCCTAAACCTACCAATGTGAAACAAGTGAGAGGTTTCTTGGGACTTAATGGAAACTATATAAGGTTTATTAAATCCTATGCTACACTAGTTGGTTCAATGACTGAATTGTTCAAAAAAGAGGACTTCACGTGAAATGACACAATTGAAAATGTATTTGTACAATTGAAATGACTATTACTTTAGCTCTAGTGTTGGCTTTGCCAAATTTTATTCAACCATTTACCTTAGAAACATATGCTTCACGTATTAGAGTTGGGGCAATTCTAAGTCAAAATGGACACCCTTTTGCTTATTTTTCTAAGAAGATGGTTCATAGAATTCCAAAGCAATCTGCTTATACAAGAGAGTTATTTGCTATCACTGATGCCTTGGCCAAATTTAGACAATATTTATTAGGTCACAAATTTGTTATTAAGACCGACCATAAGAGTTTGAAGAGCTTATTGAATCAATCCTTGCAGACCCCAGACCAACAAGCTTGGCTTCGTAAGTTTATGGGCTATGATTTTAAGATTGAATTCAAACCAAGAAAAGAGAATTCAGCTGCTGATGCATTATCACAGTAGGCTGCTACAACCTCTGCCTATACCAACTCAGGTTTGGGAGGATGTTGCCGTGGATTTCATTACATGTCTCCCTAATACATGTGGTTTCTCTATTATTATGGTAGTTATTGATAGACTATCTAAATATGCTCATTTTTTGGCCATGAAATTTGAGTTCAATAGTCAAAGTGTGGTAGAGGCATTTATGACTCACATAGTCAAATTGCATAGTATTCCATGTTCAATTATTTCAGATAGATATAAGGTTTTTACTAGTGCTTTTTGGAAACATCTTTTTAGAATCCAAGGTACTACATTAGCCATGAGTTCTACATACCACCCCCAATTCGATGGTCAATCCGAAATTCTTAATAAATGTTTGGAGATGTATCTGAGATGCTTTACCTTTGAAAATCCTAAGTCCCCGTTCAAGATGTTGGCTTGGGCAGATTATTGGTACAATTTTGTTTTCCATACCAGCTTGGGTATGATGCCCTTTAAGGCTTATATGGTAGAGATTCTCCAACATTGGTGAGGCCAACTTACAATAATATTGATCATGCAGAGGTAGTGGCACGATTGGCGAGTCGAGATGTATTATTGCAACATCTCAAAGGGAATTTGAATAAGGATCGACAACTGATGAAGATGCAGGCTGATAAAAATAGGAAAGACTTATAAATTGCAATTGGAGAATTAGTATTGGTGAAGCTGCAACCATATAAGCAACATTCAATGGCTTTTAAAGTGCTTGAGAGAGTTAGGTTTGTGGCTTACAAGCTTAAATAGCCTGAGACAACTAGGATACATTCAGTCTTTCAGATTTTGTAGTTGAGACCTTTTAAATAAGATATCACAGTGCCCTATATTCCACTTCCTTTGATTACTAATGAAGTATGGCCCATTTTGTCACCAAAAACAGTGTTGAAAACTCGTATGGTTCGCAAAGGATCAACACATGTTCAGCAGGTCCTTATTATGTGGGATGATAATGATGTCGCAACAGCTACATGGGACGACATTGAGGATATCCAAACTCACTATCCTCACTTTAATCTTGAGGACAAGGTTCAATTGAAGGGAGGGGGGG
>NW_017728884.1:64815-81840 GCF_001865875.1 Lupinus angustifolius
GTAATATAGTTGACATGTGGCACTACTAAGTTAGCGAAAGTAGTTATTGAGAAAATGGTTCTGAGGATAGGGAACAGGGCACAGGTAGCCAATACTAGGCTAGGGGGATAGATAGTGGGATGATAAATAATATAATGAGAATAAGGTGGTGGTTAAGAAATGTATGATGAATATTCCTTTTCACATGTAATTGTCTCTCTTTCATCTCACACTCATTCTTCTGGTATTTTGTTCTTGTACTGCTCTTTAATCATAGTGAGTGTATTTCTGTTTATTTCATTGTAATAAAACAATATCATCTTCATTCACTATGTGTTAGAAAAATTTCATTACAATGTGATAAAAAATAGAGAATCAATGATACTTTCGACTAAGGAGATGTTATTACTCTGTATATAATTAGATAGAGACACATACAAACAT
This sequence comes from Lupinus angustifolius, assembly GCF_001865875.1. Lineage (NCBI taxonomy): Eukaryota > Viridiplantae > Streptophyta > Magnoliopsida > Fabales > Fabaceae > Lupinus > Lupinus angustifolius. The sequence goes on from NW_017728884.1 coordinate 65,239, forward strand.
GATAAGTGAGTAAACATAAGGCATGTCTAGGTCGGGTTATGTTTATTCCCTACCTCACCTTAAATATTGATTGGATCTAAATTTTAAACTCAAACCCGGCCCAAGAACCAATGAGACCTGACTCTTTTTGGTTTTGATCATGATCGGGTCAAACTAGGTGAATAGGTAGGGTATGATCTTGCTAACCTCTAATATTGGGACGTGCGTGTAAAGAATAGAACATAGTTCAAAAGTTACATTCAACTTAATAAAAACTTTTTAGAATAATTTACACAATAGAAAATAATTCAAAAGCATGTCAAGTATATAACTTGTTAGATCTTCCTCATGTTTCATACTCAAAGTCCTTAGATATCTCACATAGAAATGTCAAACAAAAAAACTCGAGCACAATCATTTCTCAATAACACTATTTTAAAAACATTCAAATTATAATATTGCTAGTCATCATTTTTACCGAAAATCTTCACCAAGGATAATAATAGGGATTAATAATCATAATACATCATCAAGTAATATAACTAATAAATTATGACATATAACTTATATATGATCAAACAAAGCACAAGTCAAACACTAATAATAACACACTCAATTTGCATGTGACATTAATTGCCTCGAACCCCTAGTTCATGATTAAAAGTTTGCATACATAAAATTCACCAAAAGTACTTTTTCGTCGATCGACATCTCGGCTTCGAATGAACGTTTTATTCTATTTCCGAAATAATCTCATTTTCATGCGACTTGGAATATCTTTACCAAAATCAATCAATAGATTCTAGGAACCCTGAACAATTAACACAATTGAATCATTAACTCCATAAATGATCAACAACCAACATAATTAGATCATAAATTTCCACTATAGTTAAAAACGTTGGATTATACATCCTCTAAACAATCATGAATCAATATATTTCCTTCTAAACAATAAGAATATCTAACTAAAAGTTAAAATAACATTATATATACTACAATGTCGACATTTCATCTATGTCTATATGTCCACATTCTTATTTTATGATGCTAAATATTCAATTTTATAAATTTCATTTTAAAAAAATTACAATGTATTTTTATATTGAATGTATTTTATATTATATTTTTTATTTATTATAATTTCCAATTTATAATAAGAGAGGTGATTAATATATTAGTGGTGGTTATCTAAGATTTTTTTTTAGTATAAAATAGTAAGGGTGGAATAAGAAAATATAAATTTCCATAATGGATAGTTACATCATTTTTTACTTTATGGATAGTATAGAAGATATAATAATGATGGTGAAATTAATAATTATATAAATTAATGTGGAATATCCATTAATATTAATTTTTATTGTTTAAAAGATAGTATATTTTGAATCTAACTAATGTATTAATCCTTAATATCAAGTGTCAACTATATGATAAATATCATTTATGCTAATTTCAAAACAAAATTTATAAAAATAATATTTTTATATATATAATTGTATATAATCATAAAAATAAAAATAATAAGAAGAATATAATAATAATTTTTTTATTCTTTCTTATCTTAACATTCTATACTTTCTTAATTTCTTATAGTAAATTGAATATATTATCATATTTATTTTATTAAAATAAAATTATAGTATAAAATTTTGGTTGTTAGGTATACCATGTATCAACTTATCATATTATAACAAAAACATATGATTATATTGCATTAGAGCAATTTTATCACATCAATCAAAACATGATTATATTAGAATGATACTGAAATCAAATTATAGATAATTCTTTCACTTAGATATATTTTTTGTTACTATCAAGAATATTCTCTTACCTTTGAGGTAAAGAACTAATCTCTTTTGGGCTTAGTAATTGTCACTCTTAACAAGTATCGCTCTTAGAAATCAAAAAATTTGATCTTTTAGTCTTTCTTAGTATATAGCAAGGTCTTACACCACTAGACCAATGCACTGTTGGTGAAGTATAAATATATTTGATAACAGTTGAAAATGTACAACGATTGTAATTATAGCTGCATCAATGCAATGTTTATAGTTGTCTTTGTTGGGGATGTTTGAAATATGTTATTATATGAAGTCCTACATTGCCTAGCATTAGAATAGAGTAGAATATCAATGTTATATATTGGACTCATGTCCCTTTTTATAATGTGCACCAGATATAAGCATCAAATAGAAACACCTCATGGGTAGGTGGGCCCATGGGTGTGCTAGGGTTTGTAATCTTTATTCTCTAATAATATCTTGGTAGCCGCTCAATGCTCTTAGGGATGTAGGTACAATTGGCCGAAACTCGTTACAAAATTCTCTTATTTCTTAATTCCTATTTATTCTATGTCTTTATTTGATTGCTTTTGGCCAACGCTGCGCAATGATTGCTTTCGCTACACCAATAATTGGTATCAGAGCCAACTGGTAGATGGCTCTTCACCCAGACAACAGATAATGGCTAAAGAGGGTGAAGGCAGATAAGGTGTGTCAAAGGTAATGACAACGATAGAGTAGATGAGTTGAAGGGGAACAAAACATGGCGGAACTGTTATGAGAGCAATATATGTTGATCCAAAATCCCAAAAATTCATGTAGTGGATTAGGATCAAGGTGGAGATAGGGACTCATCTGTTGAGTTTGACCCAGAGACAAGTGCTGACAATATCTCTAGATGTTGAGAGATTGTTTTCATTTGAGATGAGAAGTGAAATATTCTAATGGCGTGTCTGGGATGTCATAGTGAAGAACGTTAATTGTTAGCAGATCCACAAAAGCGCAAAGGCGATGGCTGACTTTGATGTAGGGTGTGACATGGGCATTGACTTTGATGCAAGTTGTAACACGAGCATTGGTAGAGATGCAGGGGTGTGACATGGCCATCGGCTTGGATGCAAGGATGTGACATAAACATCAGTTAACATTGACGCAAGGTGTGTGTTGTGGGTACACTCCTTATGGTTGAGTATGATAGTTCTTTTGAACTAGGATTGTCAGAGTAGACAATGATGGTAGCAGTTGGGGCTTTCCTAGGAAGCTACAAGGTTCAGTTTGACATAATATTGAAGAGGACGATTGTTAGTAAACTTTTGTGTAAAGGTTCCAATATATCGAAAGACTTCCTAGCAATAAGTGGCTACGCGACGTGTTCCATTTAATGACGGTATGGGGAGCTGCACTATAGGTTTGGAGAGTTAGGCTCTTGGTAACATCGTCAAGGATACTCAAAAGGTCTATGTTGTAGGGGAGCAGTTAAAGATAATTAGACATTGAGCAAGGTGGAGTCATATATTCGCTAAGGTGAAGATTCTTGTGTAGATTTTCTAAGGAGTGAAATATTCGTTTATTTCAATCAAGGTGGAGATTATTAGGGATGTTTGAAATATGTTATTATATGAAGTCTCGCATTGCCTAACATTAGAATAGAGTAGAATATCAATGTTATATATTGGACTCAGGTCCTTGTTATAATGTGCACCATATATACTTACAAAATAGAAACACCCCATGAGTTGGGGGGCCATGGGTGTGCTAGGGTTTGTAATCCTTATTCTCTTATAATATCTTGGTAGTCGCTCAGCGCTTCCGGAGACGTAGACACAATTGGCCGAACCTCGTTACCAAATTCTCCTATTTCTTCTTTTCTATTTATTCTATGCCTTTATTTGATTGCTTGTGGTCAATACTACACAACGATCGCTTCCACTGCATCAACAATCTAAACATCAATATTTTTGAAGTTTCCAAAATTGTGAAAATTAACGCTATTTAAAACTTTGACATGGAGTGAACCAAAATAAAACTCATTGATGAATATTTAATTCTAAATTATAAAAACAATTGTAAAACCTCAATTCTAACATGCGACATCTCACGCCCATGAATATATTATGTTTGTCACCTATTAAACTTAAATACTCCCTACAGTATTTTAGTCCTCTCCAAGGGGAGCCTTCCGCGACTCGAACCCGTGACCTCAGGGAGAAATAGTCACCATACAACTGAGTCACTACCATTAAGCTAGTGGTCTAATGACTATATATCTCTGAGGTCACGGTTCGAGTCGCGGAAGGCTCCCCTTGGAGGGGAATAAAATACTACATAGAGTATTTAAGTTTATGGGTGACATGCTTAATATATTCATGGGTCTGGTAGGTCGCATGTCAGAACTAAGGTGTTACAACAATGATCATACGAAGAGTTACTTTATACAATAGTGTTACTTGTTTGAAATTCCTCTTACAACAAATTAAACTATTTTTATTTTTCACTTATTCAAAAATGAAAGAATAATAGCCTTGAGAGCATGATCACACCATGCTAGATTTCTTCAAAGGATCTTCACTAACATGGAGGGAGGACCTGCATAGAGGGCAGCTAGGATGTGCACCAAGCCACATGTCCAAGCACTCAGAATGGAAAACATGCTGACATTCTGTTAACCACTTCAGCTTTTCATTATCTTGGAAATCACTCAAACATATGCAACATTCCTTCTTCTCAAAACCTTCACCAACCATGCTAAGACTCTTGGTAGTAGTTGAACATGGAATCATGGTGTGGTTGGTGTAATAAACTATAACACATTGATGAGCTGGTAGCTGGGAGATCACAACGGCGGTGTCGGCGGAAGTGGCACGACGGCGGCGGCAGATGTGGACACATAGGAACAATGCTGGGAGAAGTATGAGAATGGTAATGAACCATAGTAGGAGGAATAGGCCTTTGCTGTAGGAATGGAAGTCAGAGCCATTTACCTTATTGAAGTGCCACTCAATGATATGGTAATTATGTTCTGAAGCCATTTTTGGAAAGAAATAATATGATAGTGTCTTTAGTTGATGGTAATAAAAAGAAACATATGTAGAAGTTTTAATCAGTAAAGCCAAGTTAGATCGAAATTTAATAGTAGAAGATAAATATAGCCATACTGTGTAGGTTGAGGTAGTTGCTTTTAGAGAATGCACTCAATGTAGCATCATGGGTCTCTTGTGTGAGGTGGTTGCGAGCATTTGTTGCCATCTCTTTCTCACCAGATAGGAAAATACCATGAGTCTATTTGTCCCTGGATAATAAGAAGCTTAGCAATTGAATTTTTTTATCTATACTTTATGATTTAAATATTATAACTTAAATTGTAATTTTAATATGATGAACTGTAGTATATATTTATATTCAATATTAAATTTTTAAGTAAATAGTGAACTATTTTTTTGTAAAAAATGTGTACTTAAATAACTTATCATTGATGTACCATATGTCATTTTCTTTTTACATGAGTCCCATCCATATTTACAAACTAATCTATTTTGAAATTTAATAAATATTAAAATGATTGTTTTATCTTCAGGAAAATACTTTTTCCTATTGAACCCTAACATTATTATAACATAATCGAAAATATCATTACAACGATAACGATATAACAATTACATCTATATTTATTTATTTTAAATATATGTATATAAATGAAATAAAATAATAAATACAATCAAACTTTAATCCTTCTATATGAGATTGATAAGGTCGGCTATTTAATTGAATGACACCTTAATATTTTATTATAAACTTAATTGACAAACTATTGATTTGTAAGACTTTCTTAATAATTATGTCTATGATTTTTCTTAACCTCCCTTCCTTTACAAATTAGACTAATATTAATTTGATTTATCACACCAACTGAGAATTGAATTCTAGAGGTATCGTCCAGATATGTTTATATCACCTAAAAGTGAATTCTAATAGAGATGACGGTTACAATATTTTATCGGTCATATACTATCCTTATAAGTTATAAGACACGATATCTTTGCACTATTCTTGATTGACCAATTTCTACGGCTCTTGGTCTTCTCTATACGCCAAACAAATAGGTTAATCGAAAGTATACAAGAATTAGGTATGTTTTGAAATTATACACCACCAATATATTTTTATAAAAACTATATATATTAAAGTAGTTTAGCTTTCTCCATGTGGAAATTATATCTTTTATTTTCTTTTCATGTGTCACGTGTGTCACTCTCACCCCATTTATCTCAACTCGTGTGTCCTATGGAGCCTTTAGGCGAGTTGAGTTACTCCAATTACCGTACACAGTTGGCACGCACAAAACTACGGTAGCCAATATGGGTGAGCACGCCAAATCATATCCACTTACTCAATTTGATCTAGTTATGATCAGACGAGTTTAGCTTTGCTTAGGATTAAGTTTGGTTTCAAAGATGAAAGTTCATTAAATATTTAGAGTTAAGTAAAAGACAAGTATTATTAGACCCGACTGATTTTATTATTGTCCAATTGATCATATATTTATGTACATAGTCAATTACAAAATAATGACATATTTTTAGTTTAAATTTTTTTATCATATATACATATAAATATATGATTAATAAAATATCTACATATTCATTTCATATATTAAATTATATATTCATAGTACATTGAAAATATCTTATTTAAAACAAGTATGTATTATATTTAATTAGATCTATAATTGTGTTCAGATTCAGATGTTAATTTAGTTGACATTTGGAGTCGGGTTACCGTTTAGGTTTATGATCGAGTTTGGGTTCCATAAAATAATTCAACCAACATTCAAGGATCAGTAAAAGACAAGTTTTACCTTTCCCATTCTCACCTTAACAGTGAATAGTTTTTTAAAATTTTTTTGACTCTGGGTGTACCTGACAATAATTTATTCAAAATTTATTTTCAAAAGGTATTTAAATTCTTTCTTAAAATAATGTTTAAATACCTTTACTTATTTTATTACAATTTCTTGCAACTACCAGGTGGCAGTTGTGTTACGCCAGACCTTCAAAATTATGTATAACTAAATAATAGAAGTAAGGAAGTAAAACTAAAGTATATTTTGCAATGGTGTATTACAAATAAATAATATATTACTCATACAACTAGCTATTTAAGTCTAGAAAGAGCTCATGAGGATGTGTGACAAGTGTGTAGCATAGACTCATAATTAATGTACACTCAAATATTTTTTTACATAAGCAACTAATTTTATCTCTATATAATAAGTACTTTATTATTTGTATTATTTTTTAATTTATTGTGTTGGGAAATTATATTACTTTACGCATAATTTCGTTCTATATTTTATTGGTTGTATTGATCTTTGTTTTATATTATTATGTAGTTCATGTAGAATTGAAACAAAGGTTTGACCTATAGTTAGAAAAGTATGAGGTTGTTCAATGTCAGTGAGAAGATGATACAATACCCAATAAAACTAAGCTTGACTATGATGGCCTTGAAGGCATGAGTAGCTCAATGACAAGGGCACATGCTAAAATGACACAAAATGCCCTAGGACAAATCATAGGGTTGATCCTATATGGTGAGCCAAAGATAGCTCAAGAGGGTACAAAGATGCTGAATTGCATCATGAGACTTGGTTATGACCGAGCCAAGGATGGACTAGGTCAAGTGCATGACAACGGTCAAGGCCTAGTGCACAATACCAATTCTGACCGTGGCAAGAGGCTATTTAAGTCTAGAAAAAGGGCCACTCATGAAGATGTGAGGCAAGTGTGTAACATAGACTCATAATTAATATACACTCAAATATTATTTTACATAAGCAACTAATTTTATCTCTATATAATAAGTACTTTATTATATTTATTATTTTTTAATTTGTTGTGTTGTCAATTATATTACTTTACGCATAATTTCGTTCTTTATTTTGTTGGTTGTATTAATCTTTGTTATATATTATTATTTAGTTCATGTAGAGTTGAAACAAAGGTTTGACCTATAGTTAGAAAAGTATGAGGTTGTTCAATGTCAGAAGATGATGCAATACCCAATTAGATCAAGCTTGACTATGATGGCCTTGAAGGCATGAGTGGCTCAATGACAAGGGCACATGCTAAAGGGCACAAAATCCCTAGGACAACTCATATGGTTGATCCTATATGGTGAGCCAAATATAGCTCAATGGGGTATCAAGATGCTGAATTGCATCATGAGACTTGGTTCTGACCGAGCCAAGGATGGACTAGGTCAAGTGCATGACAAGGGCCAAGGCCTAGTGCACAACAGGAATTCTGACCGTGGCATGGGGCCAGGTGCATCAGACACTAAGTCTGGCCAAGACACAGGCCAAGGTGCATCAGGAACATCTAACCGAGGCAGGATGCTTGGTGCATCAGGCTGTGAGCTAGGTGTTGGGTCAATCTGGCCTGACTAGGATTTCTGATCGAGGCGCCTACGCCTAGTGTTCCAAGTGTGGCGATGGGCGTGGCCTGATTGAGTCAGATCTAGCCCACACTTTAGTGTGGGACAATTTTAATTTCAACAATAATTGTGTGGGCCAAGTTTAGACCAACACTTATCATATTTTATTTAATAAATCCGCCTAGAAATAATGTGTGTTTTTAAAATGACTCGTTGGGACTTAAACAAGCCTAAAAGTGTCTCTGACACTTTAATACTTGTCTCCACTCTTAATTTTCATGAACCAATGATACTCTTACTATGTTTATTGATTCTTGGCAGATAAATAAAGATTAATAGAGTTGTTGGAGAACTAATGCTCGTGTGAATCATGGTTATGACTGATAGGGACTTAAATGACTCAATAATGGTGGCTTTACACCATGTTTGGACTGTTAATGCATATTTCCGCTGGACATAAATCATCAAATAGCATCCTAAGGAAATTTCAGAGCATTTGGAGAAGAGTTGCTTGTGGGAATAATAAGCAAAGTCATGTTAGCACTTTCCCTGTAATAATTTTTTGTGGCCGACACTATACACATCCCCCTACAAAGGCTCTAAACTCTGGGAGACAGTAAAGCAGATACTAAACACTAAAATTAATGAAGTCAAAATGTACCTTCAGTGTGGGTTTCCTCCGACGAAGCGCTCGTTTAACATCATTAGCTTGACGGTTGCTCCTTGCATATCACGCAGGATCCCATGAACTCATACCCGAGGGTGAAGGGACTGTTTTTACTTCCATTTTAGGTGATTTCCCTTCTCCCAATTATCATATTTATGTATGATCCTCAAGCTCTCCTCATGCGGGTTGCAGGGGAGTGGTGAGCATACATTTATAGATTCACTACCCTCGGCCACTTCTTCATCAAAATTTGAAGTGTCATCTACCAGCATGCTTCTCTCCAAGATATCCTCATATTTCACTTTAGGCACTTCCTCATTTACTACACGGCTCAGCATATTAACCCTGCAACATGAGTCCTCAAAAGAAGATTGTTTAATAGATTTAGCAATATCCAATTCAACCTTTTCATCTCATATGCTTAGAGAAAGTTTTCCATTTTAACATCAATTATAACACTAGAGGTAGCCACAAATGGTCTACCTATTATGATTAGAATTTGTGCATCTTCTTTCATCTCTAGTATTACAAAATCCTTTAGAATGTAAAATTTCCCAACATTGACAGGAACATCCTCCAAGATGCCTATAGGGAATTTAACTGACCTATCCGTTAATTGAAGTGATATAGTAGTGAGTTTAAGTTCACCCACGTACAATTTTTTACACACGGGTAATGGCATGAAGCTCACACTTGCTCCCTAGTCACAAAGCACGACAAAAATTAGTGTTACCAATTAAACATGTGATAGAGAAACTATGAGGATCTATTAATTTAGGAGGCAATTTATTTTGAATTAAAGTGTTGTACTCCTCCATTATAGGAATTGTTTCATAATCCTCTAGTCTTCTCTTTTTAGATAGAATATCTTTAAGAATTTTCATGTACGCGGGCATCTCCTGTAATACCTCAGTGAAAACAAATTGATGTATAATTTCTTAAGGATATCTAAGAATTTCCCATATTTATTTTCTATTTTTGCCTTCGCAAATATCTGGGGAAAAGGAATTGGTGGTGCATATGGCGGTGGAGCTACATACTTAGACACCTTTTCAAATTTTTGTTCCCCTTTAGGGAGTTTTGTGTCAGTATGTTTCTCTTCCACTTGTGTATCATTCTCAGTTCGAGGAACATCCTTAAGTTCCTTCCCACTCCTTAATGGGATAGCCTTACAATATTAATTATTTGAATTTTTCTCTGGCTATCCAGGAAACATCTCTGTTTGCCAATTAAAGTTGCTAGCTTGTTGGGAAATTTGTATTTCTAACATTTTTCCATGGATGGTCAGATTTTCTATCTTAGAATTCATATCATTTAACATATTTGTAACATTTTTATTAATCGTGATTTGATCCTCTTGAAATTTATTAAGGTTAACCAATCATTTTTCTTGACCTTCTATTATTGTTATAAGAGTGGGATCAATAGGAGTAGATTGTACCTATGGAAATCGTTTTGTAGGTTTCCTATTACCATGCTCATCCTGATGTTGATGATTTAAAGTGTTGTTGTTCCTTTAGGAAAAGTTGAGATTGTTCTCCCTGTATGGTGGGTTGAATTGATTTCTGCTCCTATCCTTGTAGTCATAGTAATTGCATGATTCAGGTTTTTCATTGGCCCAAGACCCATGTACAGGTTCAGTAAATTATTTGCATTAAAACCACTTATGCCATTTTGCTCCAAACCCCTCACATGTTGCAGTAGACCCAATAGCATTAGCATGGTATTTTTCCAGCTTTCCAAACCTTTGAGAAAGGTTCTCCAGCTTGGAATTTACATTTTCCATTTGATTTCCTAAATATTATGCACCAGAGTCTCTCCTTAAGTAATGTCTCCTTTCATTCGCCCATTGGTGATGATTGGAAACCACATTCTCTATGATCTTTGAAGCAACATCAATTCCTTTGCACATGAAGGCACCACCTACTGAAGAGTCTGTAAATTGTTGTGATGGAAAGTCTAGCCCAATGTAGAAGTTCTGAACCAACATCCAAGGTGGAATGTCTTGATGAGGGAAAACTTCAGTTAGCTCATTTAATCGTTCTCATGCATCAACAATTGACTCCCCGTCCTTTTGACTGAAGTTTCGGATGAGATGCCTATAATGCACAGTTTTGGAAGGAAGAAAGTATTTGTTGAGAAAAGCCTCCTCCAAAGTTCGCCATGTTGCTTGAATTTCAACATTTTGATTCCTTTTCCATGTCTTAGCCCTACCTCTAAGAGAATATGGAACAAGCGAAGACGAATGACATCTTCAAAAGCCCTATGGATCCTTACAGTCTCATAGCATTCCAAGAACTGATCAATATAGGCATTCGGATCTTCATGAGCTCCTCCTCCAAATTGGTTGTGCATCACTATTTGGAACATAGTAGATGGCAAAGAAAAGTTCTCTACCTCAATAGTTGGACGAATTATTCTAAGACATGAACTATGAGCATTAGAGGCTGCATAGTCGCGAATTGGTTCTTCATCTCGTTAAACCATTGTTTGTACACGCGCACGTCTTTCTCTTGCTCTTTCTTGTTGTTTTCTTCTTCTTCTACAAAAAGTCCTTTCTGACTCTGAGTAGTAATTTGAAATTTGCATAAACCAAATAGGCAACCTGTAGAGGTACAAAGAAAAAGGAAAACATGTAATACACTAGAGTAAAGTAATGAATTAATTGAGAATTAAAGAAATTTTGACACAATCCATGGAAAAGGCGCCGAAAACATGATTTTTAATAAGATAAATCCATCTAAAAATCATATTTTTAATAAGATAAATCTCCAAAAGTAAATCAAGATTTTTCACTCACATATTAAAAAATAGAAAATTGTGAGTGTTACAAATTATACCACTGAGTTCTCTTTCCATCGACGATTATTTTGGTGGTACTTTTTTCATCCCATTGCTGAATTATGTTAGTGGTGATTTCTTTTTCTACTGACAATCATTTCGGTGATGCATTTTCTCCAATTGGCAAATTATATTAGTGGTGAGTTTTTCCTATCGAGGGTCATTCTGATGGTGATTATACCACTGAGTTTTTTTCCACCAATGATCATTCTCGCAATGCTTTTTTTCTCCCATTGAGGAATTATGTTAGTGGTGATTTTGTCTTATTGACGATTATTTCAATAGTGATTATATCAGTGGTTTCTCTTCCTACAGACGATCGTTCTAGTAGTGCCTCTTTTATCTCAGTGGTGAACTATATTAACAATGATTTCTTTTCACATCGATGGTCATTCCCATGTTGATTATATCTAAAGATTTTGTCGTTTACAACATCGTTTAACAAATTTTGTGTGGAGCCCATATATTTATTTGAGTATTTTCATTTGTAAGGAATTATTTGTAACAAGCTTAGAGTTTACTAAGCTTTAGCATGAGGAGGCGTGTCATAGGATATTAAGATTGATAGGGAGTTATCCTATATATGATTTAGTTAGTTTTATTTTATCTAAATTTATCTGTAGTTTATCTTTATCTGTTAGTTATTATTTAAATTTATCATTTTATCGTTTGTAACAACTTCTGCTTATATGATAAATTGTTTGGGACTAACTCAAATTAATTTTGATCAATCTTTATCATTCCAAAACTTCTGCCATTTACGGCTTTCTTTGCTATTAAAATGCTTCTTAAGTGTGGTGCACTCCTGCACTTGATTCATTATTGTTGATGCTGTAAGTTCATTGAAGATTAACTAAAGCCCCAACAACTGGTATCAGAGCACAAGGTTTCAAAGGAAACAATAGGATCTAGTGGTGCAAGCTTCTCAACAAATCTTCCTATTCTTACTCGCAAAAACTGGAATAGATGGTGTGTACAAATGAAAGCCATCCTAGGTTATCAAGAAGCAATTGAAATCATTGAAGAAGGATTTCCATACCTCCCCGAGAATCCAACAGAGGCACAAATGCAATCCTACAAAGAAAATAGAAAGAAAGATTGCAAGGTAATGTTCATTCTCCATCAATGTGTTGATGAAGTCTACTTTGAGAAGATTTTAGGAGCTGCAACTTCACAAGAAGCATGGAGGATATTGGAGAGGTGTAGTGAAGGAACTGAGCAACTTAAGAAGGTAAAGCTGCAAACAATGAGGCGGCAATACGAGCTTATGCAAATGGAAAACAATGAGAAAGTAGCCGAATTCTTCAATAGAATCATCACACACACAAATGCTATGAAGGCCTATGGAGAAAGAATCACAGATCAAACTATAGTTGAAAAGGTACTAAGGACACTAAGTCCTAAGTTTGATCATATTGTCATAGCTATTGAAGAATCAAAGAGGCTAGAAAAGCTGAGAATTGAGGAACTACAACGCTCACTAGAAGCACGTGAGCAGAGGCTCAATGAAAGGAGCTTAGAAAAGTCAGGTGATAATCAAGTTCTGTTAACACAATCCTCAAGGAAAAATGGCTACAACAGCAGGAATAGGGGCAGAGAACCTAGATATGATCCTGGGAAGAACACACAATTCCAAGAACTGATCAAGATCACCTTGAGAACTCTAACTGAAAACTCTACAACAATAGGAGAGGAGGTAAGAAGAAAGCTGACAAAAGAAGAGTCAAATGCTTCAAATGTAATCGAATTGGCCACTATGCAAATGAATGCACATCAACTACAACTCATAATGAGCACAGAGGAAATCAGTCAAGCTATAGCCATCAAGTACACATGGTAAAGGAAGATGCAGATCCAAACACTAAGGAGCAACCAATCATGTTGATGATGACAACCAACCAAGAAGTGAAAGATGATGGAGTGTGGTATGTTGACTCAGGTTACTCCAACCATATGACTGGGCATAGGAACTGGCTCATTGATTTTGATGAGAAGAAGAAAAGTAAGGTGAGATTTGCAGACAACATATCCATCTTGGCTGAAGGCATAAGAAATATTGCAATCAGAAGGAAAGATGGAGGAAGTGCACTGATAACAGAAGTGCTCTATGTCCCTGGAATGAAGAGCAACTTGATTAGTGTTGGCCAGCTCCTTGAAAAAGGATTTGCAATCAACATAGTGAATGAAGCTATGGAAATATTTGATGGTGCTGAGAAGAAGATATTGAAGATTCCTTTGGCACAAAACAAGACATTTCAGGTAAGCCTAAACACTATGCAGTCTGAGAGTGAAACAGTCACTACACAAATTGATGAATCATGGCTATGGCACTTAAGCTTAGGCCACTTGAATTTCAAAGATATAAGCTTGATGAGATCAAAAAACATGATCTTTGGACTCCCTGCAATTGCTATGCCAAAGGAGATGTGTGTAAACTGCTTAATCAGTAAACAACCTAGAACACGTTTTAGTAACTACACTATGTCTAAGGCTACTGATATTCTACATGTAATTTACTCAGACGTGTGTGGACCATTTGATGTTCAATCACTAGGTGCCAACAAATATTTTGTGTCATTTATAGATGATCAAAGCAGGAAAATGTGGTTGTACCTAATCAAGACTAAGGGTGAGGTGTTCACTGTCTTCAAAAACTTCAAGGCCTTAGCTGAAAAGTAGTCAGGAAAATGCATCAAAATCTTGAGGACAGATGGTGGAGGAGAATTCACATCTGGTGAATTTGAGACTCTATGCAAAGAAAGTGGCATAATACATGACGTCACAGCTCCCTATACTCCTCAACACAATGGAGTTGTAGAAAGGAGAAATAGAACCATATTGAATATGGTGATGAGCATGCTCAAGTAGAAGAATCTACCACATAGCGTTTGGGGTGAAGCAGCCATGACTGCTGTTCACATCCTCAACAGATGCCCAACAAAGAGACTCAACTCCATGGTTCCAGAAGAAGCCTGGTGTGGAATTAAGCCCTCAGTGAAACACTTCAAGGTCTTTGGCTCAATATGCTATAGTCACATCCCTGATCAGAAGAGAAGAAAGCTAGACAATAAAAGTGAGCAAATGATCTTCCTAGGATACAACTCAACTAGTGCCTACAAGTTATACAATCCTAGAACCAAGCAAGCTATCTTCACTAGGGATGTTCAATTTGATGAGACCAACTCTTGGAGTAATACTCACTCAACAAGAGTAAATGGCCCAAGTCTACATCATGAATGGCAAGAAGCTGACTCAGAAAAAAATATCAACAACTATGAGACAAAGGATGCTGAACAACAAAATGATATTAGACCAACTAGAAGCAAAACCACTCCAACCAGATTAAGTGACTATCAGATCTATAGTGATGATACAATAACTGAAGAAGGAGATCTGACCCAACACTTAGCCTTAATGGCTGATGTTGAACCAATTGGCGTAGAAGAAGCCATTACTAGTGAAGTATGGCAGGTAGCAATGAAGGAGGAACTGAAGAGCATTGAGAAGAACAAAACTTGGGAAATGGTAGAATTTCCCCAAGGAAAGGCTCCTATAACTGTCAAATGGGTCTTCAAGGTGAAACTTAGGCCTGGTGGATCAATTGCTAAGCATAAGGCAAGATTGGTGGCCAAAGGCTTCATGCAAAGAGAAGGAATGGACTATTCAGAGGTGTTTTCCCCTGTAGCAAGAATTGAGACAGTAAGACTCATTGTAGCCCTAGCAAGCATGAAAGGTTGGAAGTTGTGGCAACTAGATGTGAAATATGCTTTTCTGAATGGACCACTAAATGGAGAAGTGTTCATATTGCAACCCCTTGGTTTCATATGCAGAGGAAGTGAGCAGAAAGTACTAAAATTGAACAAAGCCTTGTATGGATTGAAACAAGCACCAAGGGCTTGGAACAAGAGGATAGACTCATTCCTCATAAAAGCTGGATTTCAAAAATACTCTACAGAACATGGAGTATATATCAAGGCCCTGAATTCTACTGATACAGTGATAATATGCATCTATGTTGATGATCTCTTGATCACAGGAAGCTGCCCATCCAGCATTGAAAGGATTAAACAATGATTGAAGGCAGAATTCGAGATGACAGACCTGGGAATCCTATCCTACTTCCTGGGATTGGAATTCTCATACTCTAAACAAGGAATTCTAATGCATCAGAAGAAGTACACGATTGAAGTACTAGAAAGATTCAAAACGAGTGGTTGTAACTCAGTAGAAACACCAGTTGAGTCCAATATCAAGCTTACAAAATGTGAAGATGAAGGTACAGTAGATGCAACCATGTATAAACAGATTGTGGGCAGCTTGAGGTACCTATGTTGTTAGGTATCAGTGGCTAAAATACACCTAGAAGGGGGGGGGGGGTTTGAATAGGGGTAGCGGTCAAAGTATCCGCTTTTCGCAAACAACATGCAATGCTGAAAAAACCCCAGTTTAATCGATTAACACAGAAAGAATAATCGATTAACACAAGCGATTTAATCGATTAAAACAACTCAGATAGCACAAATAGATTCAATTTCTTGTATGACAAGCAAATGAGATCGAAGCAAACATACAGAGCTAACATATATATCAGAGTTACAACAGTGCAGTATAGAAACAGATTATTACAATTAATACAACTATACAAAGTAATCGATTAAAGCAATAAAGAGAGTAGGGAAAGAAAAGCGTGCAACAAGGTTTTTATCCTGGTTCGTTTGCGGGTCCACTTGCAAACTACATCCAGGCCTCCCGGCTGATCTGGGAGATTTTTCTTCACTATAATCAAAATAATGTTTTATAAACAATTCTTTCAATTACAACACTTAGACACTTTCTTCAGAACTAAAGAACCTTATCCCTTGGTTTGACTCCCTTCCTATCGCCCAAGAAAACCTT
>NW_017728884.1:81940-84369 GCF_001865875.1 Lupinus angustifolius
TAGCTTGAAGAATGTATTGGCACTGATTGATAGTATGAAGCGCGAATATTTCGGAAGCAGAATTAAGATCAACCTGCACAATCAAACAACAACAAAACAACCTTTCTCCACCTTTTGACATTATCAAAACGATAACACAGGTCAAAAGTAGACAGAGATATGTAGTTAAACATAAAACAAAGTTAATGAATTAATTTGGGATTTAACTATTAACCTGTCTTATAATCGGTGGCTTGAACAAATGCTCTTGTTTATACAATACAATAGCCAATAGGTAATGTGAACGACATACAAGATTTCCCATATCAAATAGCAATAAGCAGAATAAGCAATATAGTGCAATAACCAGCTTAATTTATGCACCAGAAAATCTCATAGGATCAAGAACCATCCAAATAACCAAATAAGCTATTTGACTTAATTAAAAATAAAATACGCAAAATTTAAAAAAATAACATAGAGAGTAAAAATATCCAGCAACCAAGCAAACCATAAAATGTCAAACCATAACAGAAAAAAGCACAAATAAGTCTCGAAACAGAAACAACAACTGAGTCCATACAGTGCAATAATAGAAGAAATAAACCTAAGGGTAGGATGTCCTAGGTCTAAAGTCTTCTAAGCTACGGTTGAGGTGGAGGAAGATCAATATCATCATCAGGAATAGCAACATTCTGGTCACCCCTGATCAACATAGACAACTTCTGAAATTCAGAACAAAACAGTGCATTCTGAGCTTCAGCTGTAGAGCGAATGAAGGCATTCTAAGCTTCGACTGTTGATTGAATCAGATTCCTCACGGTTTGATATTGGTTGTCAGAATAAGCAATTTGACGTTCTTCGTACTGTTCCATACCAGCATAGTACGAGTCTTTCAACCCTTGAAAGTGTAGATCCATGCGGTTGTTGAGCCTTTATTCCAATTCCATATGAGCCATACCAAAAACAGAGTCCTGCGATGCTGTCCCAGAGAGCTCCCCCTGATTAGCAGCATTCTGATTACCCATGCCATCCTGATCATCATCACTGGACAGCTCCATATCAATAGTAGTATAGTCCTCCTGGTATTGCCAAGTAGTTGTACATACCCATCTTGTGAATCAGACTCTCACCAACCAAATAATCCTTATCAGTATACTCAACAATAATAGTGCCAGTAACGTCAATATGCAAATAATCCACAATCCGTGATATAAAGATACTGTAGGGAAGCAACTTAGACTACGACAGAGAAACACTATTCATAATCTTTAAGATCTCCTCAGACCAATTAATCATCACATTGTTCTTAACAACGCACTTGAAACGCAAATCATTCACAGTGGGCTGTGCATGATTTGTGTTCCTCTGCACCAGAATATAAGCGCTGATATAATGCAACAGCCTATTTTCAACAGATATTGACCCAGCCTTGGTCAATGCACCCTACATGTACAAATGAGGTCCTCTAAGAAACGACTTATATACCTCAGTAGCATCAAAATTATCCTTAACCCATGAACAGTCTCCTATACCATAACCCGAAGATGATAACCCACCAACATTCATAAAGAGGTCATCACTAATCTCAAATAGTTTTCCTAAAATCATAGACCAGTATTTACCATCCTTATAACTGAAATTTGCATAAAACTCCCTAACTAGAGCAGGGTAAACTTGTCCCTTCAATTCCAGAAATTTAACGGCTCCCTGAGCCTCCATATCATGCGGGAAACTGAAATTCTGTTCCATCATCCAGGTTAGATCAACATACCTTACATACGTGGATTTTCGTCCATGAAATTTAGCCAAGCGAGTCTCTTGCAAAATGAGCGAGTAGAATGGGTCACCATAGTCCTGTTGGGTGCTCCGAGTGGAGGATGAGCCAAACTCAGGTCTTCTTCCACGATTAGCAGGGGTTTTGAACCTTTTTGGGTGACTTTGTTCCATTACTTTGCAGAAACCGAATTGATTTGGACGAAGCAGAGAAGGAATATGACAAACCTAACCTAGGGTTTTGATTTGGGGAAAAACGGGATTGAAGTGAAATGGGATGAAATTGGAGATTTCTAGGAGGTTAGAGAAGGTCAAGGGTGAGGTTTATCTAGATTAATGCACTTGGGTTAGTTGTATCACGGTTACAGTAACTCAAAAGGAAGAGGAAATAGAGAAAGTACCAAAAAAGTGAGAAATCGAGGTGCTGTTTGCACTTGTACTGCTGGTTTTAATCGATTAACGGGCATGGTTAATCGATTAAATCATAGGAAAAATGATTTTCCAAAAATTGATGCCCAGGTAATCGATTAACATTAATGCTTAATCGATTAAACACGAGAAGAAAAAATTGAACAAGTAGAACGGTTTCAACTTTTTGGGACTTATGCATGCATTCTACCAGATTAATCTAAACATATGTAATCACAAAAAAAGAGGTTATCATGAGATATCAT
>NW_017728884.1:84469-85229 GCF_001865875.1 Lupinus angustifolius
GCAACACAGGCTTGCTTTTTACTGTGCCATGCAACTAATGAACTGCCCAACAAGTGACAAGTACCACTAGTGCTTTCCGATCCAATTTACATCCGGCAAAATCGGAGTTGGAATATCCCACCAAGGATAGTGAGGCATCTCGAGGATACCATAATTCTATATTAGTTGTTCCTTTTAAATATCTCATGATTCTTTTAACAGTTATATAATGTGATTCCTTAGGTAAAGACTGAAATCTAGCACACATGCATACACTAAACATGATATCAGGTCGGCTTGCAGTTAAGTAAAGTAATGAGCCAATCATACCACGATATTTTGTTACCTCTATCGCTTTTCCTTTTTCATCCTTATCTAGATAGCATGCAGATGCCATAGGAGTAGATGCTTCCTTAAATTTGTCCATATCGAATTTCTTAAGTAGCTCTTTGCAATATTTAGCCTGATGAATGAAGATCCCACTTTCTAGCTGCTTTATTTGAATCCCGAGAAAGAATGTGAGTTCTCCCATCATTGACATTTCGAACTCCCCCTGCATCATCTCAGAGAATTCTTTACAGAGAATATCATTAGTAGATCCAAATATTATATCCTCAACATAGATTTGAACAAGCAATACCTGATTTTCAGATCTACCTATAAAAAGCATTGTGTCAACCAAGCCTCTTTCGAACCCTTTTTCCAAAAGAAAGGTACTTAGTCTATCATACCAAGCTCTGGGAGCTTGCTTAAGACCATAGAGTGCCTTTTTGAGTTTATA
>NW_017728884.1:85329-85682 GCF_001865875.1 Lupinus angustifolius
GGTTGCTTTTTCATTATCCACGTCCTTTGAGTATGCTTCCTCTAAAGCACCTCCAACATCATCAGACACGACCTTTCTCTTCCCTATCGGAGAAGATTCGTCAAATTGAACATGGATAGACTCTTCTACTTGCATTAAATATTTATTAAATACTCTAAAGGCTTTGCTATGCATCGAGTACCCCAAAAATATTCCTTCATCGGCTTTTTAATCAAATTTGCCTAAAGCCCGCTTTCCATTATTTAATATAAAACATTTGCATCCGAATGCGTGAAGATGGGATATGTTTGGTTTACGGCCTTTCAAAAGTTCATAAAGAGTTTTATTTATATTAGGCCTTAGAAGTACTCGAT
>NW_017728884.1:85782-86120 GCF_001865875.1 Lupinus angustifolius
TATTATTTATATGATGACCAACAAATTTAACATTATTAGATAAAATGTCACGAATAATATAACACTCAGAATCAAAAGATACACGGTTACCTTTGTCACAGAGTTGGCTTATGCTCAAGAGATTATGTTCTAATCCTTCAACATAGAGAACATTTTCAATAAGAGTTTGAGATGCATTTCCAATTGTTCCGGTGCCAAGAATATTTCCCTTGTTATTGTCTCCGTACGTGACGTATCCTTTACCTTTAAGGTTCTCAAATTCTCCCTCGTGATCACTACATATAGAAATAATGTCCATGTAAATCGGGAGAAATCATCAACAATAACTAAGGCATAAT
>NW_017728884.1:86220-86655 GCF_001865875.1 Lupinus angustifolius
TTCGAAGACATACCTGCAAAAAGATCACTTGCTTTTCTCAGGTACCCAATTGATATTGGATCCTTTTCTGTTAGTAATCGGAGAGTCATCTCCATTTTTTATCCACATATAAACGCCACTAGGTATACCATACTTTTTGATGTAACATGAATATGACGTGTGACCATATGTATTGCAGTAAAAACATGTAGGTGTGTGCTTGTGATATTTATTTTTAGGACGAGCTACAGGTTTTCTATATGGTCTTTTGTTCCTAGTAGGGCGAGTATAACCTAGTCCTGTATGATCACCAATGTTTCTTGTTTGACTAAGCATAGTGTCTAATTGTTGTTGACTGTTTGTGAAACGTGTGAGTTTTTCTTTAAGTTTGAAATTCTCTTCTTGCAAATTCTTGCAAGTCACATACAGGTTTTTGACATAAATTATTTTCAGAGC
>NW_017728884.1:86755-87199 GCF_001865875.1 Lupinus angustifolius
TAGGATTAATCTTTTTCTATCAATGTTTATCCTAGCCAATTTTTTTAATTCTTCATGTAACTCGACATAAGCCTCATATAAAACATCATAGGGAGGTGAGTCATCAGAGGTGGATGAGGTGTCAGAATATACCTCAAGTTTATCTTCCTGTGTGCTTGAATTGCCATCGTTGTCAAATCTAGCCATCAAACATAGCTTTGTTGACTCCTCCTCACTAGAGGTGCTTGATGTCGTTTCCTCCTCAGGTACATCCCATATGATGTAGGATTTCTTAGATTTGAATTCCCTGGGAGTGCTCTTTTCTGAATCAACCTTTTTCAGATAGGTTGGACACTGAAATCGCATGTGTCCTACTTTTCCACACTCGTGGCAAGTGAAGCGATCTTTGGTGTTCTTGCCTTTCTTGGTTGATTCCTTCGCTTCTTTCTTCTAAAACTTTTTGAA
>NW_017728884.1:87299-99503 GCF_001865875.1 Lupinus angustifolius
TCGTGGCCTTCAATGTGATGCTCTTCTTCTTCCGGTCCGAATCCTCATGCATCGTCAAGCTACCCAATTCCATTTCTTGCTCTTGAAGCTTTCCAAACAATGTGGCTAGAGGCATAGAGTCCAAATCTTTGGATTCCATAATTGTAGTTACTTTCGGCTACCATTTCCTGTCAAGACAACGTAAAACTTTATTAGTTAATTCTCCTATGGCAAAAGATTTATCTAGAGAAACTAAATGATTCACGATATGAGTAAATCTCTTTTGCATATCCCTGATTGATTCGCTAGGTAACATGCGAAATAGCTCATACTCGTGGGTCAGCGCATTTAATCTAGCGCGTTTGACTTCGCTGGTGCGTTCGTGAGTCACTTGTAAAGTGTCCCACATCTCTTTTGGATTTTGGCACTGCGAGACCCTAAAGAACTCATCGTAGGATAGGGCCGATGTGATGATATTTTTGGCGCGTAGGTTATGCTGGACCCTTTTGCGCTCATCATCGGTCCATAGACTTTTAGGCTTATCTTTAGGCTCATCGTCCACTAGGTGTTGTGGAACGAAAGGGCCGTTGACTACGGATTCCCAAATATCCGAGTCAATGGCTTCTATAAAGATTTGCATGCGGACTTTCAGTAGGCATATCCTTCACCACTGAATACGAGTGGTCGGTTAATGGATGAACCATCACCACCAAACGGGTTTGTATAACCCATTATATTTCCCTTAGGATCACGAATACGCGGTTGAGCTAGCACTTCGTACTAGCTCTGATACCACTTGTTAGGTATCAGTGGCTAAAATACACCTAGAAGGGGGGTTGAATAGGTGTAGCGGTCAAAGTATCCGCTTTTTGCAAACAACATGCAATGCTGAAAAACCCTAGTTTAATCGATTAACACATAAAGAATAATCGATTAACACAAGAAATTTAATCGATTAAAATAACTCAGATAGCACAAACAGACTCAATTTCTTGTACGACAAGCAACTGAGATCGAAGCAAACATACAGAGCTAACAGATATATCAGAGTTACAACAGTACAGTATAGAAACAGATTATTACAGTTAATACAACTATACAAAGTAATCGATTAAAGCAATAAAGAAAGAGAGGGAAAGAAAAAGCATGCAACAAGATTTTTATCCTGGTTCGTTTGCGTGTCCACTTGCAAACTACATCCAGGCCTCCCGGCTGATCTGGGAGATTTTTCTTCACTATAATTGAAATAATGTTTTACAAGCACTTCTTCCAATTACAACCTTACAACACTTAGACACTTTCTTGAAGACTAAAGAACCTTATCTCTTGGTTTGACTCCCTTCCTACCGCCCAAGAAAACCTTTCTTGCGGTGTTGCCTCAGCCAAGAACCTATTCTTTCTATCAAAATCTCTAAGCTAATGAAGACGCAACTCAATCTCTTTGGTGGTAAGACACCTAGAGATTCCCAATATTACAAGACTTTTACAACACAAAATATAGAGTAATCTAAAGCATTTACAATGCTCAGATTAAAACAATTAAGACCTTACTCTACAACTCTAACACAAGTCTCATGTAAAATGATAATGCATGAGTTCTAAAACAGATTTTACAGAATATGAAATCTTTCCAAAAACATCAATAAATGCATGAACATGTGAGATGAAATGATGAGAAATATATCATGAAATGCCACTCAATACTAAAGCATAGAATTCTCTCCTTTCTAAACTCACAAATGCAATATCAACTAGATGCAACAAATATCACGAAATATGCTCTAACTCTCTAAAAAAATGCAACATGCAAGTTATGACATCAGTTCTGAAAACACAGTTTATAAAGAATCAGTTCTGCAGCCCAGTTAATCGATTAAATCCTTCGTTAATCGATTAATGAGATACAAAGTTGTAACTGATTCTGTTTTCCAAGTTTTCTATTTCAAATGCTTTTCAAAAACGTATGTTAATCGATTAAAACTTACCTTAATCGATTAACTGCATATTTCAAGTGTATTTTTAAATTGCAATACTCAAATACGTTATGCACTTAACTTATACATGTTCAACACTAAGTTTATGCCTAGGATGCACAGATACATGTATTTATGTGATGCATGAACATATTATAAATGACATATCTCAAAGATGAAATGATTTAAAAGTTTTATGCATATGAGACATGTGTTAGAGTTTACTTAAGCCTTAGACTCAACCTAAACTAATTACTAGTCTAAGTCTAATACCAATCTTGAGGCTTAAGCACGTTGATTTGTTTATGATCTTTAAGCTCTTATGAAACACAAGTTGTCCTCATCAAAACACATAGTGGGCAAGCTTTCCAAAGTGTTCCTCTTGACATGCGCACTTTCATATGTCATAGCATACCAGAAATTGCATATGGTGTGGGATTGATTAGTAGATTCATGACTGATCCAAGGCAGTCTCACTTATCAGCAGCCAAAAGGATCATGAGGTATCTCAAAGGAACAACTGGTTATGGAATAATGTTCTCATCTAACCAAAACAGCAATGATGGCAAGCCAAAACTCACAGCATACTCAGATTCAGATTGGTATGGTGACTTAGTTGACAGAAAAAGCATAATGAGACAAGTGTTCCTACTATCTGGATCCCCCATATCATGGAGCTCAACAAAGCAAAAGGTGGTGGCTCTATCCACTTGTGAGGTAGAGTACATTGCCGCATGCTCTGTTGCTTGTCAAACACTGTGGTTGTCCTCTCTGTTGAAAGAATTGAAAGTAATTGCGGAAGGAAACGTGAACTTGCTGGTTGACAATAAATCAGCTATAGATTTGGCCAAAAATCCGGTGTTTCATGGGAGAAGTAAACATATAGAAACCAAGTATCATTTTCTAAGGGATCAAGTAAGCAAAGGCACGATTCAACCACTTCATTGCAAAACCGAAGTGCAATTAGCTGATATAATGACAAAGCCTTTGAAAGGAGAAAGGTTCAAGATGTTGAGAGAACTCTTAAATGTAATTGCTATAGTTTCGAATTAAGGTGGAGTGTTGAGAGTAATTCAAAACTTTCTATTTTGTTAGCAAGAGTAACAGACTTTCTGTTTCTAGTAAGTTTAGTTAGTTTTTCTTGTTAGCAAATGTTCTATAAATAGCAATGTATTCTTCTCTTTGTAATCAACAAGTGCAATATTAAACAAGACACTTATACATCATTCTTCAACAAGTGCAGTGTTAAACAAGACACTTAAACAGACTTCTCTTCTCTACTACAACTCATTCTTCATCATTCTTCTTATTGCTGCAAACGTTTCTCCGCTGTAAGTTCATTGAAGATTAACTAAAGCCCCAACAATTTTTTCACCAAATGTAGTTAATTGTTTCATAAGTGTTGGACTCAGCTTCTTTTAGGTAATTTGGTTATTTAATGCTGGGATAAAAAATAATGAAAGGTTGGAGAAATGAAAAATGAAGGAAAAAGAAGAAGAAAAAAATGATAAGACTCATGCCAATATGTTTTCTCTCCATTATCGAGAGGAAAGTAATTAGAGAAAATTGGATCAGGATCGACTGTCCCAAAGTATGTTTAAAACCAATGATGACGAAAGAAAAATAGAAAAAATAATGAATATTTAATTTTTAATTGATATAACATATTTTCATTGGTTTAGGACATGATCTGAGAAATACTTTGAGATAATAGATCATTATCTGAGAATATTAGTGGTATAAAATTCTGCTGTATCAATAAAAGGACTATAAGGTTAAGAGTTCGACTCCTATGATAGACATTTATTGAGAAGGATAGTCGCATACCACGAAAGAAATTAGTTCATTACTTATAGGATGATGAAATATTCTTGATAGTGCAAAAAAATGTCATTATTAATAATAATTATATTATTTTCTCTTCACTTTCTTTCCATTTTCTATCATACCAAATAAATAAAAAATCACCGCATTTTTTACCCATTTTCTTCTCTCAATTTTTATTTCCTCCATTTTTCTTTTCTTTTCAAAATGAAAGTGTAAATATTTTATAGATTGAAATTTAGAAAATTTGAGAGAGAAACACTTTATGATGCAAAACTGGCCCAAAAATGGGTATATGCAACGGCTTTTCAGCCTTGCAATAGAAAACATTTCATTTCTGGTATGACTTTCTTTTGGTTTGATAAAGAACCTTTTTATTTATGCTAAAAGGAAATGGAACATCTACTTCAACAGTCCAAAGCTTAATATAGAAGATATAAACATTATCCAACTTGGTGCATGGTTAATCCAATGGCCTTCGAAATTCTTTAAGGTGGCATTTGTATTTACGAATGAAGACTTGGGCATCTTCTTTATAAACTGATGATCCAATCACATTTAGTAATTTGTATGTAGATGATGATGCACAGTTCAGAAATCTACTATTGGGTTTTAATATAGTTGGGTGTTATTTTTAAACAAGTCTGAAAAAAAGACATTTTTGAATGTAGACTGTTCATCGTTTTGGCAAGTCTCTGATTATGAAATATGTTTTTAACCCATCTTGCAGGGGTTAGCTAATATTCTTTTCTTTAGAATTTTTTAGCTGTTTGATTTTATGCATACTTAGATTAGGTATTTTTATTTGATATATAATCACTACGCCAGAATAGCAAAGCAATAGCACTTAAAATTGTTATTTAACAACGTTTTTCGGGACGCTTTTTATGTGAGTGCAATAATACATAAATCTATATTTAACCGTGTTTGTTTTTTGAAGCGCAGTAGAAAGTAGACATTTAACAACGTTCACTGAAGCAAGCGCTGCTAAATGTCTACTTTCTAAATAAGACAATATATCTCTCACACATTCTATCAAACACATGACAAACATGTCCAACTCTACCATATTTAGAATAGATTTGTTAAATCACCAACGACTTCAGCTATATTCAACCTTAACAGATTCAAATATTACAAAATAACATATGAGTAATGAGATCTTACGCAAATTGTTCATTCTTTCTCCTCCAATGTGCAGGTCCTTACATAGTGTTCATGTGTTCCTCAATGATCAATGCAAGTTGCAAATACAAACAGAAAATGATATCTCGAAACAAATTGTAAAAGATATAAAAAAATACAAAATTAGCAGCAATTGACAAAGAACATTTACCATTGTACTCAAACTACATGTTCTAAACCACTGAACCATGGCCAAAAACCTATAAGTCTTTAGTTACATAATTTCACAACAAATAAAGATCACACTATTAGTGAAATGTTTCCACCAAATTAATCATAAATAAACTAATTATTTAAAAAAAATAACGATTCAAATGCATCAAAGACTTGTTATTTATGGTGTAAATGCAAGCATCAAGACTGAATCAAAAAGAAATAAATGAGTTAAAATAAGATAACTATTTACCTTATGTTTGAAGAGAAAAACCAAAAATCGATAATTTGCTTGAAGAGAGAAACTAAAACAAATGAGGAAAAAAATATAACTCATGGAGAAGAAGAAAAGTAAGAGAAATAATAAACTGAGTGGTATGTGTTTTATTGTGTGTGAGGTTTTGTTTTTGAATTTGAAAAGATTCTCACTCATTAAAACAAGCGTTTAACAGCCTCTCTGACCGAAGAAGTGTTGTTAAATATATGAACCTTAACAATGCTTATCGAATAAGTGCCGTTAAATATATGAAGTATGTCATTTAACAACGTTTTCTTCAATATTCTTCAATAAACGTTGTTAAAGATAACACTTTTAACAGTGCTCACTGAAGAAGTGCTGTTAAATATATGTATGTATGATCATTAACAGCACTTTCTTCAATAAGTGATCGTAAAGATAACATCTTTAATCATGCTCATTGAAAAAGTGCTGCTGTTAAATATATGAAGTATGACTTTTAACAATGTTTTCTTCAATAAGCGTTGTTAAAGATAACACATTTAACAACGTTTGTTTCAATAAACACTGTTAAAGATAACAAATTTAATTGTACTCACCGAAGAAATGTTATTAAATATATGAAACATTAACAACACTTTCTTCAATAAGCAATGTTAAAGATAACACTTTTAACGTTGTTGGCTTCAATAAGCATTGTTAATTATCAACACATAAGCGTGGTTAAATATGCGTTCTTAAATATCAATTTTGGCGTAGTGAATATATATACAATTTTATTTTGTCCATTACAATTTATTTTAGTCATCAATTTTATTCCAAGATTGATAGTGAAATTTCATGCCTACAAAATTTGAAAACCAACATTGTCTAAAAGTCTTATAGTGTTACTTAGTTATAACAGTGTAAATGTGAAAATATATAAGACATGGGGGGAGGGGGACAAAGCATAACCCAAACTCCTTCCAAAACTACACATGGTCTATTTTCAGAAATATCCACGCATGAATCAAGCAAAAGTTATTCTTTTCTGGTTCATGGTCAAATTGGCAAGTTAGTTCATGGAGAGATTGAGCACAAGAAAATAAGAATGATCTTAGCAGCCTACAATTGTGTATAACTTCCCAAGAATTATAGATGCATGTAGAGTTAGCATTTGGTGACCCTGTGCAAGAGAATGGAACATGACATATGATGTTTGTTCCATGTTTGATGCATTTCATTGATGAAATGAGATGGAACAAATGGGTTAAGGTTGGATTTTTGGGTCCGATAAAATAGGAAGAACAAACTAGACCAAAGTAGAGTAGTTATTTTTGCTGACCAGTATCCACATCATCTATCTCTATCACCGCTTATAAAACATTATCTTATGAAAGATTTAGAAAAATTAATTTAATTTAAATTTAAATTTTGTTTATTTTTAACTTGTTAGTCATTATTTTGGTTGTTATTATCTTATTATTTTAACGTTTTTTTCCTATATAATAAATTATTTGGA
Organism: Lupinus angustifolius; assembly: GCF_001865875.1. Lineage (NCBI taxonomy): Eukaryota > Viridiplantae > Streptophyta > Magnoliopsida > Fabales > Fabaceae > Lupinus > Lupinus angustifolius. Next base: position 94,153 of record NW_017728884.1, read on the forward strand.
TTGACTTGTACTTAATTTTGACCAATCTTTATTATCCTAAACTTTCTATATCGTATCTGAGCAATTTCCTCCTCCGTGATATGTCACATCACTATCCATCTACAGAGGTGTTGAAAATTCAAAATTTCGATTAGTTGCATCCCTTTGTCGTATCACTTTCTCGTTAGTATTATTCACTTTTTCCTCAATCTAATAATTCCAAATTCCATGCAACAGTCATCCTAATAAAGAAATATTAATATGCTTCAATATAAAAATCCAGTATATTCATTTTATATATATTGGTTACTCTTCCCACCAACGATCATTCTAATAACCTTATCTCCAAGTGACGAGTTAAATTATATTACCGAGTCTTCTTCTCACCGATGATCATTGTGATCGTGCATTTTCTTTCATTAACAAATTAAATTAGTGGTGATTTTTTTCTTATCTACAATTATTCTGATTGTGATTCTACATATGGTTTCTTTTTCCACCAACGACCATTCCAGTGTGCATTTTCTCACAATGATGAATTATATAACTAGTGAATTCTTTTATGGGTGATGAACATTTTATGGTGATTATACATGTAAATTTCATAGTTACAACACATTTCTAATAATTTTGAGGAACCATAATTAGTTGTTTACTTTCTTTTTAAAAGAATTATTTGTAATAAGCTTAAAGTTTCTTAAGCTTTAGTTTAGGAAGTTGTGTTAGAGTGTATTTGGATTGACAAAATGTTATTTTATATCAGATTTAGTTAGTTTAATTTTATTTGAATTTATCTACAGTTTATGTTTAGCTTATTAGTTATTATTTGGTTCGTTATTAATTCTTATAATTTTTAATGCATTTTTCATATATAATAAATTACTTGAACTGAATCATACTTTAGTTTAACCAATTTTTACCATTATGAACTTCTACAACCTCTATCCTTAGATTGCATTAAAGCCGATTAGGTCAGAACTAATATACTCAAACACGAAAATAAATATTCAAATATTTTCATATTTTCTCTAAATGGAATTGCCATTTTCATTAAGGATATTGAGTTTGGGAAAGAAATAAGGTTAAAGGCCTTTGTCTTGAGAAAAAAATCAGTGCTAATTTAAGGACTTATTCATTCATTTGCTTCTGATGACATAAGTAAGGAACACCTTCAAAACATTGTTGTTCAAACTGAATTTGTTGTCCCTCAAGAACAAAATCAAGATCCTTAAGAATTGGTACTTTAAGAACCAATTGCCTTTGCAGCGATCCACTACAGAATGAAGAAATGTTTTTATGGGTTACTACAAAATTATTTTTCCACGAACATGAGGAGAACAATGGTATGATGGAAATTAATCCAATCAATTTATATGAAGTCAAGCAAGATTCCAATTCAGAAAAATGAATTGAAACATTGAATGAGGACTCTAAATCAATGTAAGATAATAAAATTTGGGAAGTTCTCTCATTAGCCGATAGTGTGAAACTCATTGTTTTCAAAAAGATATTTAGACCAAAATGGATTTTAAAGTTAATATGGTTTGACTTTTGGTTTCAGTAAAGGACTCTTGTAGGACAATCATTGATTTTGTTGCATGTTATGATTTGGAGCTTCATCAGATGGATGTCAAGACAACATTATTCAATTTAAACATTAAAGAAAATATATATAAGGTGTAAGCAGAAAACTTTATGTCAAGTGACCTAAACAAAACAACTTATGAATTGACAAAATTCATCTATGTTCTAAAACATACTTCTCGTTAGTGGTACCATAAGTTTCATAATGTAGTTCTCTCATTTTATTTTGAGATGAATGTGGTTGACAATTATGTGTATCACAAATTCGGAGGGAGATGTTTATTTCCCTAGTATTATATGTTAATGACAAAACTTCTTGTCGCTAACAAAATAGGCAAGTTGCATGAAACCAAGAGGTTTCTACCAATATATTTACAGATGAAAGATCATGATGGACTCCATTGTATTAGAGATTCATATACAATGAGATCAATCTCAAAGCACTTTACGATTGTCAAAAAGAAGCTATATCAATAAGGTTCTCAAAAGATTTGGCATTCAAAACTGAAAAACAGGTCACAACCTAATAGCTACGGGAGATAATATTAGTTTCAGTCAATGCATCAAAGGATATATTGATATTCAGGAAATGAGGAAGATTCCATATGCATCAAGTGTGTAAGCATCCTAACATAACATATTGTTGTGAGAGAAAAACATGATTGCAGACAACTCCAACATCTCATATTTACATACACTCAATCATAGTTTGATGATTCATTAAATTGTAGGTTCCTTGAGGTTTTTTCTCTCTTTCTCTTTCTCTGTTGTCTTTCTCTTTCCTCTCTCCTAAGCTTATATTTAATGATTTGATGGAGTGAGACCCACAATTTAATGACTTATCAAATTATGATTGAGTCTATGTAAATATGGGGTATTGAGGTTAAACAAATTTTCTCTTGTTATCATCCTATTTTTAGTGTATCATGATTTACACGACTTAAAAGGGTGGAGAAAGGAATTTCACATCTTCCAAATGATTTAGAGTCGCCGCCACATTTTTTTCGATAAAACATAGAGAACCCTCTTCATGCTAAATTTAGAAAATATGATCATTGAGGTAAAGTTTTAAGCTCGGAACTCGACTACTAATCAGATATGGTATTAAAACCTCGTCCGTCAGTATTAAAATGACACTCTCTTTGATTACATGGACTAATTTATACTCTAAATTTTTCAATTAAAAATTTAATTAAAACAAAACAGGAGAGAGAATATATATTTGTATTTGTCTAACAATATTTTATTTTGTCTCTACGTATCCTTAGGTACAATAGAAAATTAAGACTACATAATTTTGAGTTGAAAATGTTGGTATGGTGGTTTAATTTTTATTAATTGAAGTTAAAAAAAGAAATAGATGATAAGCTGCCCTCCTATGTTCGAGAGATGGTGGAGACACTACTAACGATTGCGACCGCTTTCCAACCTCAATAGGAAAGAAAAAAGGCAATACTCATCGCAATCGTTCAATCCAATTCTCAATTTTCTTTTAAAATGCATTTCTATTATTTACTACAGGAATTATTTTAATTAATTAAAAATGAATTAATAGAAAAGAGACAACATTTATCATAAATTGTCTTCCTACTTTGGGAGGTGATTGGGCAGTACTAATTGTAAGAATGAGATTGCAACTAAGAGGGTGGTGAATTAGTTGACTTAAAATTATGATAACTTTTTCTGCAAAACGTAAGAGCTAATGTGCAGCGGATAATATTTCATAAAATAAACAAGAATAAATCAAAGAGGTAAGGAAGAATAGAGTACACAAGGATTTTATACTGGTTCACCTTCTTGTCCACCGAAGGCTACATCCAGTACTCTTGCAGCACAAGAGATTTTCCACTAAATATTATGAGTCGTAATTACAGTATCTCACCCCGAGATCTCTAAGTACCTTACACACTCACTAATATTTATACCCTTGGAAAACACATTTCCAAGTAACTCTATCCCTTTTCTATTCACACCCTGTGAAAGAAAGTTTATTGCAATGAATGAAGAATTTGAATGATGGCTTTGGATTGCCTTTACAAGTATGAAATATTATAACACTTGCAATCCAATCAACTCTTTTGTATACTTAGTAATAATGTTCAATAGATTTGTAAAACTTTGAAACAATTACTTCAAGTAACTCAGAAAAATTCTCTTTGGAAAGATTAAGAACTTAGTGCAAAAGTGCAGAAAAATAGTGAGAGAATTTTTCAGAATCGTATGAGAGTTGTATAAAAGTTGTGTCACGTGTTGTGAGAGTTTAGAGTCTTTATATAGACTTTCCAAACACCCATGGTGTCTTTATGAAAGTGTAGGAGTTGTTTGAAGTGAAGAGATTTCATTTGGAGTGAAGACATTTCGTTATAAAATCTGAAATCTCATGCAACACTCTTCAGTAATCGATTACTGATAGTGGGTAATTGATTACCCAAACTCTCTGTCCACTGTTTATTTAAAAATGAATTAGAGTAATCGATTACACCATTTGAGTAATCGGTTACTCAACTTTTGTAAAACTGGCAATCTGTTATTCAAAGGCAGCAATGGATTACTCTGAACAGTTTAAAGTTGGATAACTCTTTTTCTCTCACATGTAACTTGTTACTTAAATGAAGTAACTCGTTACACATCATTTTGAAAAATGTTTTATGTATTTTTTTAAAGTGTTTATTTTTTCTTAAAAATAGTTTGAGTATTACTACTTTGTATATTAAAGAGTTTTAGGATAGAAGTACCGATATAGACTTAATCTAATTTTCTTGAAGCTTTGATCTTCTTTGCCTTCATAAGTATTCTTCATTTTCTTCTTTTTGGTGATGTTGGTGTCTTCATCAAAACCTTGTCAAGGTCAGGAGCAAAGATCTTCTTCACACTGGCAAATAATTGATGATGACAAACCAAGATCTTCTTGACAGTGTATTTTCTTGAGAGCAGCATACTTTGAGATATGTTGAAGTTTTGACTTGAGTATGCTCCCCATATCTTTTGGAGTAATGTGCCTGAAATATAATTTTACAGAAAATACACTCCAACTTTTCTCCCCCTTTTGATTTCATCAAAAAGTAGAAAAGCAAAGAGATTCAAGCACAATATATATGTAGCATACATACACTTTATTTATTTAAGATATTGAACAATATTGTAACATATACTCATGTAAAGATATAGATAAGTATTGCAATGCATAAATAAGATGTTTCAATCAAATATCCAGGAATGGAACAATAAAGCACAAAACATCATAAAGTAACTTGTCCAGAAATATGCAGCAATAACTCAAAAACAACAAATAAGTAGAATTAAAAATTTGTCTGAATTTTAAAAATAATACACATAACAACACAGAGTAATCGATTACTCAATTTGAGTAATCGGTTACTCAAAAATAAATTTTTAAAGTTTTCAAACAACAACTTGGAGTAATCGATTACTTATTTTGAGTAATCGATTACTCACTTTGAGTAATCAGTTACTAGAACACGCTGTTCAACCCTGTAATCGGTTACTCTCCAGTGTAATCGATTACTGACCCCAGAAAAACTTATTTTTAGGCAAAATTAAGCTATGAAAATGATTTTTAAACCAAAAATTTAAGTTTTTGAACACAAATAAATATATTTAAGATCAAGTAGGCATGCGATAATCATAATGAAGCAAACATATAATCATATAAGCATGTTAAGACAGGTAAGCTTCATCAAGAATGCCTAATTCAAGTCTAATTTTGTAAAAAGGTTCTTTTTCCAAGGGTTTAGTGAAAATGTCTGCAAGTTGGTTATGGGTATCAA
>NW_017728884.1:99603-103485 GCF_001865875.1 Lupinus angustifolius
TTGAACATGGTCCCTTAGGAAGTGATGTCTTATATCTATGTGTTTGGTTCTAGAATGCATAATAAGATTCTTTGTAAGGTTTATAACAATAGTATTATCACATTTCAGCGGAGTGCAACCTAAGTCTAAGCCATAATCTCGTAATTGTTGCTTAAGCCATAACACTTGGGCACAACAACTACCTGTTGCTATATATTCAGCTTCAACAGTGCTTAGTGCAACACATGCTTGTTTCTTGCTGTGAACACTCATTTTTGTCTGACTTGATTACAAAATTAAAGTGTACGAAAGTTTCAAAACAACAAGTTCAGAACAAACATATTCGAGAAATATTTCAGAACTAAACGGATTTTGTAGCTAGTGACTATAAATGTTTTAATTCCTTACCAATTTAATTCGCGGGGCTTGTTGCATAATCAAAGTCATACAAACATCTTAAAGCATATACCAATTGTGGAATTATAAATATTTCTGTTGAGATTCTTTTATGGACAATAAGCGTAACCCTATTGTATTTAATTCTCGAATTATAATCTTATCTTGTTCAGATCATACTTATCCTGATACAATTCAATCATTAGACCTCATGGTCAGATCCATATCATTTATGAAAAATTCTACCTAATATACTAATATTCGTTGCAAGCACTCCAAAGTCAATACACATGCCGAATGTAATTAGTGGAATTAAACCACACAAAAAAAACAACAAGAATACATCAAAAACCCTTTAAAGATGTTACAACAATTTAATAGAGAAAAAGTCTTGATCATCCTCAACTTGCACCATACAATTGAATTAATAGAGGCATAGCAGGCCCCCTCGATCATAGGCTTTGGCAATATCATCAGCAAATCATGCTGCACAATGAAGAAGTGTAGAATCAGGATTTTAAGCATAAGGGTAATATCTTTAAAACAGTGAATCAGATTCAGAACGGATGCAAAAAGAAATAAAGTGACATTGAGGGGAATAAATAATAAAATGATTAAAAACATCAGCATGCAGATAACCAGCCGTGGGTTAGAAAGAAAATTTAAAAGACACAAAGCAGAATTGATGCTGTTTCAGTTACACATCATTATCAAAACAATCAGTGCAGCTTTACTATAGGCATAAATCCAAAAGTAATCAGCTAGGAGCGTTACTCAATAATTTTGGCAAGCGAAAGGGTTTCTGCAAACCCCCAACCAGTATAAGAAGCAGGCATATGCAACACAAAGGAGAGATATCACAAACATGCACCTACTAGTCACAGATACATCATCATAAAAATCAAGAGAGAACATTCCAGAGAGAAAGAGAGCATACTTTGCGACAGAAATCAGAGAGAGAGCAGTCATAAAAAGGCAGAAATAATCAGGGCATATATTCATATCATATAAACAGAGAGCAATTCCTATCCATACACATAACACATCAGAGAATACGCTACACATTAAGGCGGGCAGAAATCATACAACATGTGCATCACGTAAGTCCAGGCACAGGTAGACACGGATACAGCACCATAAAAACCAGAAAGAGACTCAGTAAGAAGTCACAGAAGAGAGATAGAGTTATATTTCACAGGGCATATACTCAGGTAAGCATTCAAACCATAAAAATGTGTTTCATGTGCATATCTTGCTTTATGTAGCTTATGCATTAAACGTATAGGAATAACTCATAAGTTGTTCTAATCGGTCACATAAACACATACACGTATAATAAACTAAAATATAAAAAACGGGTAAGGATTCATTGTAAATAAAGGAGAATGATTACCTCTCCTCTGATCTGTTGCGAGTGATCGCTAAGGGGAGATGCCTCGACTTAGTCGACATGGCGTAGGTCTTTGGTATGCCTTAATCGGTTCTGGCTCAACCATTAATGACCCCAGATCGTCACTCTGTAAAGGCCAATAGAAAGTGCATGAGTTCATAAAAATAGGAACCGAGAATCAATAGAAAGTAGGAAATTGACAAAAAAATATAATAAAGCAATGATTACCCGATTCGGAACCGCCCTAACCCATCGGAGGGAGGCTGAGCCGATGTGAACCACCCGATTCAAATTCGAGGTGGTGGTTTTGAGACCACATCTTAAGCCGAGAAAGCCTTGGAGGATTGACATTATTGTCTTCCTCCATCAATTTGAAGTTGGCATTGAAAAGGATAAAAACGAAGTTGGGGGATTTCAATTCCCCTTGCTGCGAGAGAGATGGAAAAGAAGAACTCGCGAAGAAGCATCATCGCGCTACCACTGGTTCCGTCTCGCCTCCACTGGGAACCACCGAGAGATTCGTAGAACGAAACAGAAGCTCGGAGCGAAGCCACCGGCAAGGCACAACCCGTCACCACCACCGGAGATGGAGCTAGAAAGAAGAAGGAGTTGGGGATTAGGGATTTCAATTTTTCCCTTCCCAACTTGTTCTGCGTGAAATGGGCAAAGGGGTTAACACCCCTCAATTGCCTCTTTTTGGTTTTACACGTGATTCTTCCTTTTTTAGTTTTACTTATTTATTTTTTGTTTTATTAGTTTTATTATTTCTTTTGTTTATTATTATTGTTTGGGTTGTTTCTTTTCAAGTCATTTACATCATGTATCCAATAATCACATCATTATGCAACAATGCACACTAATTTGTTTTGTGTTAGATTGTTTTAATTGATTTAGTTATAAAAATATAAGTACTTAAAATATATTCTTTAGCAATAATGTGATCAAACTTCCGCTCTTCAATTATTATCAAATTAATTATGGAATTTTTATAGTAAGGTTATGGTTTGAGTTGTCTCTAACTTCTCCGAAAATAAGAAGAAGGTCTACAACCAACACCGTCTCTAAACTATTAATTCTATACATATAATTATTAAACTATTTTATCACCCAAATTCTATATGTACGAATAACTAGAAACTATATTATCAAATTAACCATGGAATTTTTATAGTAAGGTTATGGTTCGAGTTGTCTCTAACTTCTCCGAAAATGAGAAGAAGGTCTACAACCAACACCGTCTCTAAACTATTAATTCTATATATATAATTAATAAACTATTTTATCACCCAAATTCTATATGTACGAATAATTAGAAACTATTACAAAATAAATTTCATGAGTTTTTATAGTGAGGTCACGATTCGAGTCGTCTCTAACTCCCCTGAGAATGGGAAGAAGGTTTACGACCAATACCGTCTCTAAAACTATTAGTCTCATTGAATCGAAACAATTGCATATTTTTGAACAAAATTCAAATTAACCAATTCAATAAACTAATACTTCTAAAACCTACCAATAATTTCTAAATCACTAACCATTAACCAAAGTGGCTAAACAATTTTCAAAATAGAACTATGTAAGCCTTGATCCCCTTAATAGGGGTACATAGGACCAAAGTCAATATTGTCAGGCTCAATAATAAAAATAAATAATTTTAAATGAATAATTGTTAAGGGTATAAAAGTCCAAGATATAAGTGAGGGTACCGTTTTAATACGGGCGGACGGGGTGCTAGTACCTTCCCCGATCCGTAATCGACTCCCGCGCTCAGAATCTCTGTCTAAAGACCAAATTATCCTAATTGGGCTTACTATAGAGTTTTCTACGTTTTCACCGCAAAAAACGTAGTGGCGACTCCAAATCAATTGGGAGAGGTAGAAATCGAATTCACCTCCTCCCACGTCGTAGGGCCGGTCTTCCAACCGAAAATCGGGTCGCGACACTTGCAAGACCAAGAGACTAAAGCATTGCCTAAAATGTGACAAGTACCACTTGTACTTTTCCTTTCAGATTTACATCCGGCAAAATCTGAATCCGAATATCCAACCAATTCACATATACTTCCTTTTGGATACCACAGTCCAACTTCAGTTGTACCTTTAAGATATTTCATAATT
>NW_017728884.1:103585-103865 GCF_001865875.1 Lupinus angustifolius
TTTCTATCAGGAAAGTTGTTAGACGATCATACCACACTCGTGGTACTTGCTTTAAACCATAGAGGGCTTTCTTTAATTTGAAGACATGAGAAGGATATTTGTAGTCTTCAAAGCCAGGAGGTTGTTCTACAAACACTTCTTCTTGAAAGTAGCCATTGAGAAAAGCACTCTTGACATCCATTTGATATAACTAAAAATTAAGAGAACAAGTATATGCAAGTAATAGCCTAATAGCTTCAAGTCTAGCAACTAGAGCAAAGGTTTCATCAAAGTCAATACC
>NW_017728884.1:103965-105104 GCF_001865875.1 Lupinus angustifolius
AGGAACAAGTTCCCAAACTTCATTCCTCTCAAACTGGTTTAATTCTCCTTGCATAGAAAGAATCCAGTGTTGATCCTCGATTGCATCATCAATCTTGGAGGGTTCTATCTGAGAGACGAAGGCCATGTTTAGACAAGCATCAAACATTCTACGAGTAGTTATACTTTTACTTATATCACTGATGATATTGACAATAGGATGATTTCGATGAGTTCTCCATTCTTTTGGTAGATCTGAGTGAATATGCTCTTCTTGAGAAGATAGATTATCACCTATTCTCAAATCTTCAGGTTCAGTTGTAACATCAACATTAGAATTTTATTTAGCAGATGAACTTGGCAAGTCCTCTTTATCACAGGATATCACTTCTTTTAATACATGATTGGTTTCATAAAAAGTTACATGAACACATTCTTCCATGGCTAGAGTTCTTTTATTAAAGACTCTATAAGCTTTACTCGTGAGAGAATAGCCAAGGAAAATTCCTTCATCAGCTTTTGCATCAAACTTGCCCAAGTTATCCTTACCATTGTTCAGAACAAAACATTTACAACCAAAAACATGGATGAGAAATGTTATGTTTTCTACCTTTGAAGAGTTCATAGGGGGTTTTCTTAAGAATAGGTCTTATAAGAACTCGATTCGAAACATAACAAGCAGTGCTAACTGCATCAGCCCAAAAGTATTTTGGGAGGTTAGTTTCATTTAACATTGATCAGGCCAGTTCTTCTAAGGACCGATTCTTTCTCTCTACAACATCATTTTGTTGAGGTGTTCTAAAAGCATAAAAATTATGGTTGATCCCAAGATCATCACAGAATTCCTCAAAAGAGGAGTTTTGAAATTCTCCCCCATGATCACTTCGTATAACAGCGATTTTTAGATATTTTTCATTCTGAACTCTTTTTGCATAAATGCTAAAGGCTTTGAATGCCTCATTCTTATGTACTAAGAATGGAGACCAAGTATATCTAGAAAAATCGTCCATTATAACAAGAGCATAATAATTTCTACCAAAACGTTTTGTCCTTGAGGGACCAAATAAATCCATATGAAGTAATTGTAATGGTCTATCGGAAGAAACCATGTGCTTTGGTTTGAAAGAGGTTTTTGTTTGTTTACCCATTTGACAAGCACTA
>NW_017728884.1:105204-105456 GCF_001865875.1 Lupinus angustifolius
TGTCAATCATATATATATTATTTATTCTCTTATTATTAAGTTTAGAATTATCCTTACTTTCAATGATGCATTTATCTAGATAGAATGCCACATGAAATCCTTTGTCGCATAATTGACTTATGCTTAGAAGGTTGTGTTTGAGTCCTTCAACATATAGTGCGCCTTCTATAGTTGTTGATGGTGGCTTTGCAATTCTACCAACTCCAAGAATTCTTCCCTTGTTGTTGTCACCATATGTGACATATCCTTTGT
>NW_017728884.1:105556-110227 GCF_001865875.1 Lupinus angustifolius
AATAGCCAAGACCTCTTCGGTCTGTTGAGTGTCTTTGATCATTGATAATCTTTTCTAAGATTTTACCACTCTTGTTTAGTTTATTAAGTTCAAGGCTTAATGTTAATACTTTATTTTCAAGAGTGACGAAGTTTTGACAAGAGGATGAAGAAGATTGTTTCTAAATGCATCTATTTCAGATTTTTGTTTTAGAAACATTTTTGATAATTTAATATATTCATCATGTAAATCATTAAATCCAGATTGAAGTTCGGAAGAAGAAAATAGATTAGAGTCATTTACCTCTTCATCATCAGAATGATGAGATACCATAAGTGATAGATGTGCTTGTTCTTCGTTTTCTATTTCAGATGCAAAACTGGTATCATTGTCTTCCCAAGCAATGTATGCTCTTCATCCAGTCTTTATATCATTCTTTCCTTTGAAGGAACCCTTTTTCAAATTAGGACAATCAATCCATGTGGCCCGATTTGCCACATTCAAAACATGTAAATTTTTGACTTGAGGTGGAGGCATCATTGCTTTTGGTGAGTTTCCTTGTTTGGCCACTTTTTGCGCCTTTGTTCCTTTTTAGGAACTTGCTGAATTTCTTTACGAAGAGACTTATATATTCCGTATCATCTTTTTCTGATTCATCTCCAAATGAGTCATATCTATAAACTTTTGCTTTTAGAGAAATATTTTTCTTCTTCTTTTCTTGCTCCTCGTGTTGATCAATTTGGCTAAGTTCTAATTCGTGTTCCTGCAATTTACCTAACAAAGAAACCAAAGACATTTTGGATAAACTTTTATTTTCAGAAATTGCGGTTACCTTTGGTTGCCATATTCTGGTGAGTGATCTAAGAACTTTTAAGTTTAAGTCACTATTTGATAGAATTTTGCCAAGTGCAAGAAGGTGATTGGTAAGATGAGTAAATCTTTTTTGTAAATCAAGAATTTTCTCTTCAGTCTTCATGCGAAACATTTCGTATTTCTGAGAAAGAGTGTTGAGTCTTGACCTTTTTACTTCCTTTGTTCCTTCGTGTGTGGTCTCTAGAGTATCCCACATTTCTTTTGCAGAATTACAATTTGATACTCTAAAGAATTCATCAATACCAAGAGCGGAGGTGAGAATGTTCTTTGCCTTTAAATCATATTGTACCTTCTTTTTGTCTTCATCGTTTCATGATGATTTTGACTTTATTTCCCTTATATTGTTGATAACAGTAAAGGATATATATGGTCCTTCTTCAATGGCGTTCCATATGTCTAAGTCTTGAGATTCAATAAAGATCCTCTTTCTAATTTTCCAGAAATCATAACATTCTCCAACAAATCTTGGAGGACGGTTGATGTTGGAACCTTCTCCGAGGAATGATCTTGAGGCCATCTTGATGTAGGATCAGATTTAAGAGTATCTTACTCAAATACAGCTCTGTACCAATTGTAAGAATGAGATTGCAACTAAGAGGGGATGAATTAGTTGACTTAAAATTATGGTAACTTTTTTTGCAAAACGTAAGAGTTAATGTGTAGCGGATAATATTGCAGAAAATAAACAAGAATAAATAAAAGTGGTAAGGAAGAATAGAGTACACAAGGATTTTATACTCGTTCACCTTCTTGTCCACCGAAGGCTACATCCAGTACTCTTGCAGCACAAGAGATTTTCCACTAAATATTATGAGTCGTAATTACAATATCTCACCCCGAGATCTCTAAGTATCTTACACATTCACTAATATTTATACCCTTGGAAAACACCTTTCCAAGTAACTTTATCCCCTTTCTATTCACACCCTGTGAAAGAAAGTTTATTGCAATGAATGAAGAATTTGAATGATGGCTTTGGATTGCCTTTACAAGTATGAAATATTATAACACTTGCAATATAATCAACTCTTTTGTATACTTAGTAATAATATTCAATAGATTTGTAAAACTTTGAAACAATTACTTCTAATTAAGAACAATTACTTCTAATAGATTTGTAAAACTTTGAAACAATTACTTCTCTTTGGAAAGTTTAAGAACTTAGTGCAAAAGTGTAGAAAAGTAGTGAGAGAATTTTTCAGAATCGTATGAGAGTTGTATAAAAGTTGTGTCGCGTGTTGTGAGAGTTTAAAGTTTTTATATAGACTTTCCAAACACCCATGGTGTCTTTCTGAAAGTGTAGGAGTTGTTTGAAGTGAAGAGATTTCATTTGGAGTGAAGACATTTCGTTTTGAAATCTGAAATCTCATGCAACAGTCTTCACTAATCGATTACTGATAGTGGGTAATCGATTACCCAAACTCTCTATCCACTGTTTATTTAAAAATGAATTAGAGTAATCGATTACACCATTTGGGTAATCGGTTACTCAACTTTTGTAAAACTGGTAATCTGTTACTCAAAGACAGTAATGGATTACTCTGAACAGTTTAAAGTTGGATAACTCTTTTTCTCTCATATGTAACTTGTTACTTAAATGAAGTAACTCGTTACACATCATTTTGAAAAATGTTTTAAGTATTTTTTAAAGTGTTTCATTTTTCTTAAAAAATAGTTTGAGCATTACTACTTTGTATATTAAAGAGTTTTAGGATAGAAATATCTATAGAGACTTAATCTAATTTTCTTGAAGCTTTGATCTTCTTTGTCTTTGTAAGTATTCTTCCTTTTTCTTCTTTTTGGTGATATTTGTGTCTTCATCAAAACCTTACTAAACTAAGGTCAGGAACAAAGATCTTCTTCACAACAACTTCTCAAATCACAGCAAAAGAAAGACATGATACCCTTCAATTTCCGAATCAATTTTTTAAATTAACTATATAATTAAAAAATAATTTTTGAATTAATTAAATATTCCTCAATTCAATAAGAGAATAAAAAGAAATAGTAATATTCAGTGGTTGGTTAAGAAAAAATATTTTTTTTAAAATAACTAATTTGAAGGGTGTGAGAAAGAGATTAAGACAATAGATGTAAATATTGGCTGTGAATTATCACATCTTCTCGAGAGATAGTAAACACTCTTAATAACCTTGATCGCTTCTCAATTTAATTTGAGAAGAAAAATATGACAAGAGTCACAGTCTCCTTCTTAAACTATATTAATTTTATTTGAAAAACTTTTGGCTTTTAATAATTTTTTATCGTGATTTCTATTTTGATGCACTTTCGTGCTATAGGTAGGAGTATATTTTTCAAGTATTAATTAAATGATTTTAAAAACTGTTGAATTAATTAAAACAAAATCGATCATAACTAAAATATTTTAAACTTAAAAAATATCAATCTAATTGTGAGAAAGGAAATAATTGATTTCTAGACATCAAAACAATTAAAAATTCATGTGTTTTTGTAATAAAAATATTTTATTAATTTTATGAATCTATAAAGAATACTTCCAAAACCGATTACTGTGCAAGAATATTTCACTTAACCTTATAAAACCATAAAAATTATAAGAATATCCCTTTTTTTTTGGGACAAAAACACATTAATAACATTGTTAAATCATAAAATTACTATAATGCCCATATATGGGTAAAAATATTTTTTTACTATATAAAACTACCAAAATTACTAAAATGCCCATTTTGGAAAAAAAAAGCATTCATAATTTTAGAGTAGATACTGATTTTAATCCTTCATGTTTTTCAATTTTACTAGTTTGTTTCTCAAAAATTGAAAACCTCAAGAAAGTCCCCAATAATTTTAAATGTGTGTCAAAGTAGTCTTTTTAGCATGTAATTCAACATTTGACGCAGGCTTAAAATTTTTAGAGATCATTTTGAGTTTTCAATTTTTAGAAACCATTTTGGTTTCTCAATCTTTGAGGGACCAAATTGGTAATGTCAAAAAACTTCAAGGACAGAAATAGGTATATTTTACTCATAATTTTATAAAAATGTAAAAACTTGGTAAAGTAATTATTTGACTCTATAAAACCACAAAATTTACTAAAATTTCCCATTTTCTCTTATTTTTTTAGTATGTAAAATGCATTAGACGTACATGTACAGTGTTGGAATGTTATGCATGAACGAATCTTTGAAGAGCATTCTGCATTCTAACTCTGATTTTTTTTGTTGGTCCTGCAATTTCATGACATAGTTCCAAGAAAACACTCGCCTATTACGTCTGTAAAGTTTGTAGCATGTTATCAGAAATTAAATCAGGGATTTTGTTGCTTAATTTTGTAATTGGGCTGCTATTGTGGATTGAATTCAAAAGAACTTAATAATATGACAACAAATCAATTGCTTTATACTCCAATAACAATTGGAAATCCGCCAAATCTTTCCGTAGCACATTGCTTACATGAGTGTCACAGATTTCACAATGTATTGGTTTAGTGAAAATTTGTTATTAAATTGATTTAATTTTATATTGTATGTTTAGAATATGCATGCATACTTTTATATTTGGATACTATTTTGATTAAAAATAAAGCTTACTATTGAGTTTATTACACTTCTTTTTTAAAGTGCAATATGTCAAGAGAGCACTTGGCATGCCTATGTTTTGATGAAGACAACTCAACAAATCAACATGCCAAAGATTCAAGAGCTTCATGTCTAGACTAGAGTCTTAGATGTGTCTTAGTTATTGAGTTTAGGTTAGGTAAACCTAGATGCAAATCTCACAAAGTCTAAAAACTATCATATCATTTACATGAGACATGCCATCTAGTTTATTATATGT
>NW_017728884.1:110327-113812 GCF_001865875.1 Lupinus angustifolius
AAACATGTATAGTTGATAAGCATAACATATAGGTAGTTTACCAATTAACATCTTAACTGAAAATATGATAGTTAATCGATTAAGTGAAGCTTTAATCGGATAACGTGAAAACAATTTTTAATATTTCAACAGATAACTGAAAAACAGAATTCAGTTACTCTCTAACAGCCCGTTAATAGATTAATAGGCAACATAATCGATTAACTGGATGCAAAACAGTTTTTCTGTATAAACTGTGTTTTTACACCATGCTTCATACATTCATTTTAGAATTGCTAAGTTGCATATTTTCGTATTCTTTGTATATCATATAGACAAATAGAATTGCATGTGAGATTAGAGTGAGATAGTATTATGCTTAGGGCTTAACATGTCATCCATTGCATATTATAAAATATGTTCATCATTCTATCTTGTTCTTGCATGATTCTTTCATTATTGTTTAGAGATTTCTTAAGGGTAGAAATTAAATGTTCTTCATGATTCTGATCTTATACATATTCTTAGTAATTGTGAGATTTGTATAGGGTTTATAGCTTGTTCTTTCTTGTAATATTTGAGCTATTTTGAGCTTCACATTACTCTATTTTTTGTGTTGTTTTTGTAACAAGGAAAGTCGTCTCTTGGTGTCGTACCAGCAACTAGATCAGAGAGTCTTCATCAAGACTTGGAGATCTTGAGTTTAGAACATACTCTTGGTTGGGGCTGGATTGTAGGAAAGGTTTTCCTAGGCGATTGGGTAAGGTCAAACCAATGTAGAGGTTCTGGGAATTCAAGAAGGTAGCATTCAAGGTTTTGTAATTAGAAGTGTGTATGTAAGATACATTGGCTTCAATTTTAGTGAAGAAAATATTACATATCAGAGGGGAGGATTGGATGTAGTTTTGCAGTGGACCGCAAAACGAACTAGTATAAAAACCTTGTTGCATGCTGTTTCTTTCTCTTATCTCTTTTTTGTTTTAAGTAGCTTTTAATTGCCTATTGTAGTTGATATTTTGAATATATTATTACTGCCAAATAAAAATCATTTGTGTTCAAATATATCTGCTATATCATTTCTGTATAATCTGTAATTGGTTGTGTAATTGAGCATTTCAACAACTGCTAATTCTGTGTGACTTAATCGATTAAGTCATAGCTTTAATCAATTATCTGGGTAATTTATAGAATAGGGCTTTGGTGCAAATAGCGGTAAGTGGAAACCGCGACACATATTCAACCCCCCTTCTATGTGTATTCTGTCACTGATACCTAACAAATAAGTCTAACCCTGACCGAGACATCAAGACCAAAGTGCATAGGCCATTTGATCGAGTCACCAAGGCCAATCCTGACCGAGACAACAAGGCCAAGGCGCATATGACCGAGACAACAAGGCCAAGGCGCATGGGCTATCTCACCGAGACACTAAGACCTGACATGGGCAATCTGATCGAGATTCTCATGGGTCATCTAACCAAGCCAGTTACGGGCCATCTGGTCCAAGGCATGAACCATCTGGACATACCATTCTACAAGCCACACATATAGGCTAACTTGACAGACCTGGCCATATCAGCAGCAATATCTTGTGGAGCAAGAAATCTTGATCTTTCTAGTTTTGTACATTAATAATGTGGGTTTTGTTGGAACTTCAGTCAAGCGTGCCAGGCTGAATTCCCTGATACATGAATATGAGTTATTTCGTATGTTACCAAATGAATCTATTGGTGATATGCAAAACCGATTTACTCTTATAGTTAACCATTTAGTTGTTTTGGAAAAATTGTTTACAAATGATAGCTTACTAAAAACGTTTTACGCTGTCTTGAGAGGAGATGTCAATCAAAAGTAACAGCTATTATGGAATCAAAGGATCTTGACTCCATGTCTTTGGCGACATTGTTCGGAAAACTTCAAGAGTACGAAATGGAGCTTGGACGCCTGACTATACACGAAGAATCAGATCGCAAAAAGAAAAGTATATCTCTCAAGGGAACAACGTCTCAATGCATAGAAGTGAGAGAAGAAGACGAATCTGATTCAGATGTACACGAAGAAACTTTGAGCTTTCTCGTACGCAAATTCGGGAAATTCCAAAAGAAAGGAGGCTTCAAACATTTCCAGAAGAAAGAAGCGCAAGAGTCGACCAGAAAAGGTAAGAGTAAATAGCGCTTCACTTGCCATGAATGTGGTAAGCCAGGACATATGAGGTTCCAATGTCCTACTTACCTCAAGAAGGTTGATTCAGATAAGAGCACTCCTCAGGACTTCAAATTGAAGAAAGCTTATATAGTTAGGTATGTACCAGAGGAGGACACGACATCCAGCACCTCAGATGAAGAGGAGACAGCAAAGCTATGCTTAATGACGAGAACAAATGATGCTTCTTGCTCAAATTCAAAAGAGGTAAATAACGAGATATATTCTGACACCTCATCTACTTCATCTGATGATTCTCCTCCTTATGAGGACTTATATAATGCGTATGTCGAATTGCATGATGAGTTAAAGAATAAGCTAGGATTAGTTCCAATAGGAAAAGAGTAATCATGCTAAATGAACAAAAAATAGTTTCATTACAAAAAGAATTAGATGAACTAAAATTGGAAAATGAAACATTAGATTTGATCTACTCTTGTAATGCATGCAACTAGTGATAATTTATGTCAATCAACTGTCTGTGATTCTTGCGATGATTTGAAAAATGAAAATTTGAGATTAAATGAAAAACTCGCAAAACTCACAGAGAGTCAAAACATGTTAGACACTATTTTTAGTAAAACCAGGAATGTTGGTGATCATACCGGGCTAAGATATACTCCCCCTAGGCATAGGAGAAGACCATATATGAAACCTATTAATCGGTCCAATAAGAAATTTTTAATAAAAAGGTTCCTACATGCTTTTACTGTGGCACTCATGGTCACACTTCCTACTCTTGTTATATTAGAAAATATGGTATACCTAGTGGCATGTATGTTTGGATGAAAAAGGGAGATAACTCCCTAGTTACTAACAGAAAAGGACCCAACATAACTTGGATACCTGAAAAAGGCAAGTGATATATGTTTTGCAGGTATGTCTTCTAGCACATGGACACCATTAGTATCTTGATAGTGGATGCTCGAGACATATGACGGGTGATAGATCAAAATTCCTAGATCTATCCTTGCAAGAAAAAGGGTTTGTCACTTATGGAGACAACAACAAAGGAAAGATACTTGACACTAGAACAATTGGTAACTCAAGTCAAGTTGTGATCGAAAATGTGTTATATGTTGAAGGCCTGGAACATAACCTCTTGAGTATCAGCCAACTATGCGATAAAGGTAAGTTTGTCGGATATCGTATAAATAATATCTATATAGTTAATCTAGAGGATGTCACTACTCTATTTTCAAAATGTTTTATATCTAAAGATGATGACATTTGGCTTTGGCCTAGGTGTGTCGCTCATATTCACATAAAGCATCTAAATAAATTGTCTAAAAATAATTTGGTTG
>NW_017728884.1:113912-114318 GCF_001865875.1 Lupinus angustifolius
TCCATATGGACTTGTTTGGACCATCACAGGTTATGAGTTTTGGTGGTAGATTTTATGCTTTAGCGATCATTGACGATTTCTCTAGATTTACATGGACATTATTTCTCTCGTCCAAGAGCGATGCTTTTAAGTCTTTCAAAAACCTTGCCAAGCAAATCCAAAACCAGTTTAATAATAAGATACTATATATTCGATCTGATCATGGTGGCGAATTTGAAAACCATTTATTTGATAAATTTTATAATAAATATAGTATTATGCATCAATTTTCTGCCCCTCATACCCCTCAATAAAATGTAGTTGTTGAGAGGAAGAATCGAGTCTTAGAGGAGCTTGCTAGGACCATGCTAAATGAAAGCAAGATTCCTAAATATTTTTGGGCTGATGCAGTGCATACAGCTTGCTA
>NW_017728884.1:114418-120511 GCF_001865875.1 Lupinus angustifolius
TTCAATGCAAGTAGAAGAGTCTGTGCATGTCCATTTTGACGAATCTTCTCCAAAAGAGAAGAGGAAGGTATTTTCTGATGATGTTGCATGTGCTTTGGAAGAAGCATACTCTAAGGATATGGACCGGGACAAAGAAGCAGAAGCAGAGCAAACTGTACAAGATGAGCATCAGGACTTGCCAATCGCATGGAAGACCAAGAAGGATCATCCACTCGACAAAGTGATTGGTGATATAACTACGGGGGTGGTAACCCGTAGCTTTTTACGTAACTTTTGTAACTTTGTTGGTTTTGTATCTCAAATCAAGCCTAAGACCATCAATGAGGCCATTGAGGATGTGCACTGGAGTATAGCTATGTAAGAAGAGCTAAACCAGTTTGAGCGGAATAATGTTTGGGACTTGGTCCCTAAGCCTAAAGAACATCCAGTGATTGGTACTAGATGGGTCTTTCATAATAAATTGGATGAATCTGGCTTGATAATCAGAAATAAAGCTCGCTTAGTGGCCAAAGGCTACAACCAGGAGGAGGGCATCGATTATGATGAGACCTACGCTCCTGTAGCCAGATTAGAGGCCATAAGGATGCATTTATCCCTTGCATCAATTATGAACTTCAAGCTCTTTCAAATGGATGTCAAGAGCGCCTTCTTGAATGTCTACATTCAAGAGGAGGTATATGTAAATAAACCTCCCGGCTTTGAAAATTTTAAGTATTCGAACCATGTATATAAGCTCAAAAAGGCCCTTTATAGCTTGAAACAAGCTCCCAGAGCTTGGTATGATAGATTGAATTCTTTCCTCTTGGAAAAAGGGTTCGTGAAGGGTATGGTTGATACTACCCTCTTTATTTATAGATTAGATAATCATGTGCTTTTAGTTCAAATATATGTTGATGGCATAATCTTCGGATCTACTAATGACATTCTTTGTAAAGAATTTTCTAAGTTGATGCAGGGTGAATTTGAGATGTCGATGATGGGTGAGCTGACCTTCTTTCTTGGACTTCAAATCAAACAAATGGAAAGCGACATCTTCATTCATCAATCGAAATATTGCATAGTTACTGAAGAAGTTCGATATGGAAAAGTGTAAAGAGGCTTCAAAACCTATGACGTTCGCATGCTATCTAGATAAAGATGAAAAAGGAAAAGCAATCGAGGTAACCAAATATCGTGGGACTATCAGCTCATTATTGTATTTAACAGCGAGTCGCCCCGATAATATGTTTAGTGTTTGTATGTATGCTAGATTTCAAACTTTGCCTAAAGATTCACATTATACTACTGTAAAATGAGTCGTGAGATATTTACAAGGAACAACTAATATGGGATTATGGTATCCTAGGGATGGCTCATTATCCTTGATAGAGTATTCCGATTCTGATTTTGCTGGATGTAAATTGGATCGGAAAAGCACTAGTGGGACTTGTTATTTACTTGGTAGTTCCTTAGTTGCATAGCATAGTAAAAAGCAAGCGTGTGTTGCTTTGTCCACCGCCGAAGCGGAATACATTGCTACTGGTGTGTTTTGCGCTCAAATCCTTGGGATGAAGCAGCAACTTAAGGATTTTGGACTTAACCTAGAAAAGATTCCTATAAAATGTGATAATACAAGTGCCATAAACCTATCCAAGAATCCCGTTTTGCATTCTAGAACCAAGCATGTTGATATTAGACATCATTTCTTGTGTGGCCATGTACAAAAAGGCGATTGTATGCTTGAATTTGTTGAAACATCTAAACAATTGGCTGATATTTTTACCATGCCTCTCTCACGAGATACCTTCTATGTTCTTGGAAGAGAACTTGGAATTCTTAATAAAAATTATCTTGATTAAAATCGTCTAAAAATGTTATTATATAGTTCGCATGATTAATGTATTCTATGCTTCAAAATGTATACTTGTTGTGAATGCATTATATTCCTATTATGACTCATGATCTTGTTTGACAAGCTGAAAATGTATATGTGATTGAGTAAAAACTGCTTGATAATTGTTAGAAATCTTTGCATGCTTTTAAAACCCAAAAACCTCTTGATTCTGCAAATCTGATGCCAGATAATCGATTAGCTATCCTTCTTACTCGATTAAAATGAGTTCCATTAGCAAACATTGTCATTTTTCACTAAATTTAATCGATTAAGATCCATGTTAATCGATTACCTGAACTCATTTTTCTTCTGAAAACCTGGAATTTTTACACTGCTTAATCGATTAAATGAAGCACTTAATCTATTAACGGCAGTAGATATATTAGAATCATAAACGTTTTTGCCACTTTTTTACAAACCCTCTCTTCCTCCTTTTCACTGAAAATCTCAAATGCAATCAGCAAGTTCGAAATCTTAGGTTAATAGAAGTATTAAACCTCATATTTACCCATTTTTGCACCTCAATTCATCCAATCCATTTCTCTATTTCCCAAGAAATCCAATTCTCAATTCCAAAACACTAAGCTCTAGGTTCCTTCCCTTATCCTTCTTCTCCTCTCATTACTCACAGTTTTCAATCAACAATGAAAGAGGACGTTTGAAGAGGTTCAAGACAACTGCTTATCGCACTCGTAGGCCTCCTACTGCTTCATCTTCAAATCCGAATGTGAGGCACGACCGTGGAGATCCCTACTACTCACTCATACTTCAGAAGACTCGGTTGTCGAAATTTATGGGAAGGAAACCCACCTACATAAGGTATGTTGATCTTACCTGGATGGCGGAACATAATTTCGAAT
This sequence comes from Lupinus angustifolius, assembly GCF_001865875.1. Classification (NCBI taxonomy): domain Eukaryota; kingdom Viridiplantae; phylum Streptophyta; class Magnoliopsida; order Fabales; family Fabaceae; genus Lupinus; species Lupinus angustifolius. Next base: position 117,152 of record NW_017728884.1, read on the forward strand.
TTCAACAAGGTGTGCAGGCTCAGGGAGCTGTAATGTTTTTGGAATTAATGGGTAATTTGTACCCCAATTTGATTAGGGAATTTTACGCTAACTTCCGGTATAAGGATGGTAGATATTGGTCTATGATTTTGGGAAATCTATTTGAGATGGATAGTAGCATTTTTATGAATGTGGGTGTCTTATCCACTACTGGTGTTAGCCTAGGTGATTGTGAGTGGCTTGTTGATTTCGATGTTATTGAGGTATATAAATCATGTCTGAGAGGTCCCCATCTGTATGTCTAGGGAGAACTGACTAAAGGGTAGATATTGGTCTATGACTTCGGGAGATCTATTTGAGATGGATTGTAGCATTTTTATGAATGTGGGTATCTTATCTACTACTGGTATTAGCCTAGGTGATTGTGAATGACTTGTTGATTTCGATGTTGTTGAGGTATATAAATCATGTCTGAGAGGTCCCCATCTGTATGTCCAAGGAGAACTGACTAAAGCTAGTTCTTTATCGGTAGAGAATAGATTGCTTCACTATTTGATTTCAAAAATCTTGATTCAGAGGAACACCAATCACACACAACCTACTATCAATGATCTGAAATTCATGTATGTTGTGAAGGAGAATATAATGGTTAATTGGCCTGAAGAAATTCTGAAGGTCATGTATAATGCCTCTACATCGCAATCCAAATTGCTGCCCTACAATATCTTCATGTCGGGAATTATTGATTATCTACATATTGACATATCTGACACCATCGTCAGAGAGACTTCTGACAAAGATCACCTTGTTGGTGAAAGCCTTATCCACAAGATGGGTATCTACAAGTATGGAATTACTTGGAAATACCATGATGATTTTACTACAGTGGATTTGGAGCTATCTGATGATGAGGATCAGGCTAGTACAGATCAGCCTAATGCAAAAATTCAGGGGGAGCCATCTGGAACTGCGCCGCAGGAATCATCCTTTGGATTAGCTTAGTTTGATGCCATGGAGCAAAGGCTGAACAACAGAATGGACTTACACTTTCACTCTTTGAAGGACTCCTACCACACTAATTAGGAACAATTTGAGGAGTGTCATGTTGCTTACATCGACAACCACTATCAGGCTATAAGGAGCTTTGTCTAGAACACTGTTGAGAGAAGTTTTGTGCAGAGTTTGAGAAGCTGATATTCCTCATCCGGGATGATAGTAGTCTAACTGTACCTGATGACAGAGATCCTCCTCCGCATCCCTAGATTAGAAGGCCTTAGATCTTAGATTGCCCTAGGTTTAGTGCTTCTATATGGCTAATTTTCAGGATTTATGCTGCTTTCTAATTTCGAGACATATTTTCTCTTTGCTTTCTGGATTGTAATTCTAACTATCTACTATTGCTGCAATTTTATGACTTGATATGCATGTCATTTGAACTTAAATCGTTGCTATTGTGGTTTCATTTTGCTTATATATGTCAAATATAGCATGATTGCATGTTTAAAGGTTCTTGGTCGTGTTTGGTTATATGTATATCTTATGTTTGATTGAGCCTACTGTTTAAATGTTATAATGTAAATGCTTGATAATTCCATGCTTGACTGGTTCCTGTATAACCCTCCATGCCATTAAATCTGTCATATTGTTGTATTCAGTTGGTTTAATCGATTAACCTGCTATTTTAATCGATTAAATGCTGGTAAATGTGTGCACTTGTTCAATTCTTTCATCAACTTGTTAATTAATTACATTCACAATATTAATTGATTAATTACCGTTTGAATTCACTTCATATCTCTTCTTACTTTTGACCAAAATTTCCTTTAGTTTATCTTTTTGATAATGTCAAAAGGGGGGGAAAGTTGTTTTGTTGTTTAATGTGTGCAGGCTGTAAATAATATTCAGCTTTCGTTGTCTAGCTATGCGCTTTAACTTTGAAATCAAAAACCATGCATTAGGTGATCATCTTCAAGCTATGCATCAAAACAAAATTTGGTGTTGAGTTTGTCATCATCAAAAAAGGGGAGATTGAAAGTGCGATATGTCAAGAGAGCACTTAGCTTGCCTATGTTTTGATGAAGACAAAGGACTTAGTGAAAGCTTAAAGACAACTCAACAAATGAACATACCAAAGATTCAAGAGCTTCATGTCTAGACTAGAGTCTTATGTGTCTTAGTTATGGAGTCTAGGTTAGATAAACCTAGATGCAAATCTCACAAAGTCTAAAAACTATCATATCATTTACATGAGACATGCCATCTAGTTTATTTTATGCTCATGCATTAATCATACATGTTATTTGTGCATTTTATGCATAACAAAAAGGTAAAACATGTATATTTTATAAGCATAACATATAGGTAGTTTACCAATTAATGTAACACCGTATTTTTTAGAGCACTTTTAATTAAGTAATTAGTATCAAAGGATTAATTATAGAAATTAATTAGTAATGTTTTAGGCTAAATCACAGTCGAGTTTTAGTCTTGTATTATGATTTTCTTGCTTGCCCTATTTTTTAAAGATTTTTGGAGAATAAAAGTTTCCGAGACGATTTCGGGTCGTTTTATCGAGTTTTCGCTCATTTATTGAGTTCCGTAACTCGAAATCAAATTCCAATTTCTCCGTTGGCTTCGAAATATTATTTCTAGTCAAAATAGACATCACGTTTGTCCGTAACTCATCTGTAGATATTTTTCACCTCGAAATTCAAGTTTCGACGTTTTAGGCAAATGTCCTAAATCGGGAGATTGTATATTTCCGTACGAAATTATCCGAGAATGTTTGGACACGACATTTATCAGGAAATTATATCATATCAATAAATTTGGAAGTCATAATTTCATGAGTCACTTACTTGTTACACAAGTAATGCAAAAGCTTCCAAAAGCCCCCAAATCACTCAACAAATCCTCTCACTCCACCACCATTAGACACATCACCTATGCTAGTCTAAATCTACTTACTTTATATTAAATTTTCTGATTTGATGAGGGTGAGACTCTCCTGTAAATACCTCACCCCATTCTCTCATTTTTACACTAAATTCCCTATACAAACTAAGGTAGTCTTTTATTTTCTCTTCTTCATCTTCTGCTCATACTTCATAGAAAGTTATGAGATTTTATTATGTTGTTCTTAAAGTAAAGTTTATAGTTGTTCTTTAAGTATTTTATGAAGCAATAACTACAGGGAATGATAATAAAATCATATGAACCTTTGTGTAGTTTTTGACTTTTGTAAATATTGAAATTTCTTCATTGTTCTTATATGGAAAAACTATATCTTTAGACAAGGTTAGATGAGTTATTTGTTTGGAAATATTAGAAATTATTGTTAGTATTTGAATATGTTTAAAGGTGATGATTTTAACATCAAAG
>NW_017728884.1:120611-121550 GCF_001865875.1 Lupinus angustifolius
TATGTTTTAAAAGTGGTTTAGCATATTTTAGTCTTTGATTTCCAAGTTAAAATAATGATTTGGGATAAAATATGATTTATTAAAGTCTTGACTTCATAAACTCAAAGTTTTATGAAGTTTTGGATATTAAAATAGTAGAAAGTCTTACCTTAGGATTTATTTTTACGACTATGAAATTAACACTTACTAACCATTAGGTTTTTCCTAAAAAATTAGGAGGTGTTAAGATGTTCATAAAAAAAATTTGTATTTATTTTAGTTGACTTACTTTAAAGTGGTAAGAATAACTAAAAAATATTTAGTGTAAAATATTAAATTAAGAGTCATTCTTTTTCATGACTATGAAAATAACACTTACTAACCATGAAAATTTGTTTTAGTAGTATACTTGAAATAATGAGATTTACCTAAAAGTCTTGACTTTATAAACTTAAAGTGTTATGAAGTCTTAGATGGTAAAATGATTTAAAAATGTTGAATCTTAGTTAAGTGAACTTACTTTAAAATGGTAAGATTTACTTAAAAAGTATTGATTTTGTTTAAATTGACTTACTTTAAAAATGATAAGTCTAGCTTAAGGATCTTATTTTATAAGGTTAGTTTTACTAAAAATATTTTACTTACAAGAAAATAAGATTTATGAACTATCGGAAAAATGTAGTGAAGTGGGAATACATCTCTACAAAGATTATGTCTAAGGAAAGACTTGATATTTAAGGGTGTCTTTAGGACCCACCTCTCTTTCCTAAGAACTAGCCTGGTGTATATCCACGGATTACGACATAATTCCGGTATAAGTTTTATTGCAAATCTTACTTTAAAAAGTATTATTTGATTGTAAGAATTTCACTGACAAATGATGATTCAAGGATATTCAACCTTGAATCGGATGGACGAAAGCAATTAAATTCATTTTAAATCGGAAGTTTTATCTTCGCG
>NW_017728884.1:121650-127727 GCF_001865875.1 Lupinus angustifolius
TCACAAGTTTGGAGTTGTCTTGGGTATTAAGAAAGCTTGTACTTAATCAATTGTTTGTTTGTTTGGATTAAGTACAACAATATTTCTTATACCGATTTATGTTATGTTTATATATGTAAATATCATGTTTACTCTTGAATTATAATGTTTGAATGATTATTATGGGAATGATATGTATGTGATAATTGTTAAATTCAAGGTTTAAAAACATGTGATATAAATGAGAAATATTTTTCTTGAGAAAAGTAATTAAAATGATATTCAGGCTCTTCTTGCTTGAGCGAGACAGCTCTCGCTTGAGCGAGAAATGTCTAGAGAAAACAAGTGTTTTAGCTCCGGACGAAACAGCTCTCACTTGAACTAAAATAGGCACCAAGAGAACTAATTGTTTTCTCGCTTAAGCGAGACAGCTCTCGCTTAAGCCACAAATGCCTTAAAAATGGATGTGCCCTCTCTTGAGCGAGACAGCTCTCGCTTGAGCGAGAGGGCTCCATACAGACATGACTTCTTTTTAAGTCGTTTGAACTATAACTCTCATATACACGAGAGCCTAATGACATGTTTTCCATCAAGAAGTTGTAAAGGTAAATAACTATATGAAATTCTTGAAAGTAATAAAAGTAAGGAATTGCTTGGCCCGAGGGTGTGATATTATGCCCATGCAGCGAGATCGTTTGACCGTAAGAGGCTTGGCTAGAGGAGTCGTCCAGGATGATTCAACGATGGTTCGTAGTGGTGCTGAGAAGTATTATGTTGTGCCCATGTAGCAAGATCGTGTGACCGTAAGAGGCTTGGCTTGAGTGCCGTCCAGGATAATTCAGCGATTGTTCATAGTGGTGACGAAATTAAGATCGGGACCCACTAGAGGCATTCCCGATGGGAGATGTCTTAGGATGGGCAGATCGTTAGAAAAGATGGATTAAAAGACATAATTTGCTAATTTCGGTTAGGGTGCATATCCATGGTAAAAAATGAAGTAGTGGAGAGGAAATGTACGGGAGACGAATGAGCCCTGAGATGTTGAGAGGGACGGCGTTGATGGCGGTGATTCGTCAGCAAANAGCAAAGTCTTGAGGGAGAGTGTAGGTGAGACGAGTCCCTTGTATTCCTGGATGAGGTATTCTGTTGGATCGGAAAGTGCTCATAGCACAAACTAGACAGTCTCTAACAACTCCCTCTTTGCAATCAGGATCGATGAGAGGGATGCCCATAAAGTATTTTATACGACACCGTCCTGAAATGGACAGTTCTGTTGGAACAGATCGATCATATATCCTTGCGAGCAATAATTTTGGTGCGATCAAATCGGCTTGTTATGGGAACTGCACTCTCGGTTATTTCCGAATAGTTATTGGGAGGATAAAGGAGTAAGGATGGTGGACTCATGCATCGCATTGCATACATGATATTCTTCTATATTGATTCTAAGTTCTCGAATTTTATACTTCATTCATTGTTATTATATGCTTGTATGATCACATGATATATCTGTACTCGTGTATTGTCTTGGTGTATTATTCCGTGTAATTCCACGACGTCGCTGACAAGTTTTTCATAGATGTTTTACTCCCTCTCTTTTCTTATGGTGTATTTGTACGCATGTTCAGATGGACCCATCAGCACTGATCTGAGGTTATCGCTTCACTATGTCCCAGGAGGGGACATAGAGTGTTGAGGGTAATCGATACACTTACGCAGGTCCTTGCGACCTAGAGCTGGATTGGGTAAGCAATGGCTCAGTTCTGTATCTTCCACCTTACTACGCAGTTCGGGAGGCATCATTCACTTTGCCCGACCAAAGACCTACAACCGCCAGACTTTCTGTACTGGCTGAAGCTCGAGGCATACCAGAAGTCGTTAGGACCTGGCCCCAAACAGGATTCTCATCATCAAGATCGACGCCAAGAGAGACAGACGGAGCCATGCCAAGGGGGTAGACCCTGGGCCCCTCAATGGATTGGGGAGCGGATGAAGTGGAGGAGGAGGAAGACAACGAGAGCTTATCTTCATAGAAGATTCAGTTGAGGTCATTGAGATCACTTCTGACTCGAAAGTGGAGGAAGACCCTAGCGAGGCTTCTAGTGCACCTCCGGTTTCGGAGGTTTCTCTTTTGTTTTGTTGTGATAGGAACCTGTGTGAGGTACTTTTTGTAATGTCAATGCCCCAACATTATTTTCTTTGTATTTTTAGTTTTTTTTATTTGTGACGATGATTAGATTTCGCCCTGTAAACAATTCTGTATTTATTCAAGAATTTTATGAATGGGAAGTATTCAGAAAAGAACTGTGTTCATTTAATTATCTTCAATGTATTAAGAATTTTATTTCCGTAAGGTTTGAAAATGTGGCGTTTGAAAATGGAATAAGGTAAAAGTGAAAATGATTTGTAAGTTATAGGTTACATAAAAAATAAAAATAAAATTACCCATTTTCTAAGCGATTAAATATATTAAATATGAAATAATTTTCGGGGCGTTACAATTAACATTTTAACTGAAAATATGTCAGTTATCGATTAAGTGAAGCTTTAATCGATTAACGTGAAAACATTTTTTAACAGTTTCAACAGATAACTGAAAAACAGAGTTCAGTTACTCTCTAACAACCCGTTAATCGATTAACAGGCAACATAATCGATTAACTGGATGCAAAACAACTCTTTTATATAAAATGTATTTTTACATCATGCTTCATACATTCATTTTAGAATTGCTAAGTTGCATATTTTCGTATTCTTTGTATATCATATAGGCAAAGAGAATTGTATGTGAGATTAGAGTCAGATAGTATTGTGCTTAGAGATTAACATGTCATCCATTGCATATTATCAAATATGTGCATCATTCTATCTTGTTCTTTCATGATTCTTTCATTACTGTTTAGAGATTTCTTAAGAGTAGAAATTACATGTTCTTCGTGATTCTGATCTTATACATAATAGTAATTGTGAGATTTGTATAGGGTTTATAGCTTGTTCTTTCTTGTAATATTTGAGCTATTTTGAGCTTCACATAACTCTATTTTTTGTGTTGTTTGTGTAACAAGGAAATTCGTCTCTTGGTGTCGTACCAGCAACGAGATTAGAGAGTCTTCATCAAGACTTGGAGGTCTTAAGTTTAAATATACTCTTGGCTGGGGCTGGATCGTAGGAAAGATTTTCCTAGGCGATTGGGTAAGGTCAAACCAAGGTAGAGGTTCTGGGAATTCAAGAAGGTAGCATTCAAGGTCTTGTAATTAGAAGTGTGTATGTAAGATACATTGACTTCAATTTTAGTGAAGAAAATATCCCAGATCAGAGGGGATGACTGTATGTAGTTTTGCAGTGAACTGCAAAATGAACTAGTATAAAAACCTTGTTGCAGGTTGTTTCTTTCTCTTATCTCTTTAATGTTTTAAGTGGCTTTTAATCGCCTATTATAGCTGATATTTTGAATATAATATTACTGCTAAATAAAGATCGTTTGTGTTCAAATATATCTGCTATATCATTTATGTATAATCTGTAATTGGATGTGTAATTGAGCCTTTCAGCAATTGCTAATTCTGTGCGACTTAATCGATTAAGTCATAGTTTTAATCGATTAACTAGGTGATTTTCTAGAATAGGGCTTGGTGCAAATAGCGGTAAGTGGAAACCGCGACACCTATTCAACCCCTTCTAGGTGTATTCTGTCACTGATACCTAACACTTTTATGATGTCTCTAGTAACCCCACTAAAATAAAGTATGACGAGTCTAAAAATAAACTTATATAAATGATATTTATGCAATTTTCACCTTACACATTGTATGGTTAATCTATGTCATTTAGTGTTGTTAGTATTTGATATCATGAGTTTAGTTATGATTGAAATAATGAATTTGCATTTCATTGTATATATTAATATAATTAATGGACAAAATATGTAAGAATATATTTGTTTTATAATGAAAATTTTTTGAACTCATAAAGTCTAGCACATTTATAAGATTACATATGTGATTTGTGAGAGATTGATATAAATTTTGGGTCACACATGTTATGTCTAAATGTATTACACTCATTATATTTTAATTAGTCAGTCTAAAGTGATCTAATTCAAGTAAGATTTATAGTTATGAACATAATTGTCTTGAAAATTATGATGTACATATCAAATATCTTATTTTTATTTTTATGGTGAACAAAATTAGAACTATGAATAGTGTGGATAATCATGAGTCATGATTACATATGTGATTTGTGAGAGATTGTTATAAATTTTGGATTACACATGCTATATCTAAATGTATTAGAGTCATTATATTTTAATTAGTCAATCTAAAGTGATCTAATTCAAGTAAGATTTATAATTATGAACATAATTATCTTGAAAATTATGATGTACATACCAAATATCTTATTTTTATTTTTATGGTGAGAACTATGAATAGTGTGGATAATCATGAGTCATGATTTTGGTCTCTAGTTGTAACATGCAAGCAAGTTAGTTCTTTTGTCCCATTAGAGAATGAAGTATGCTAATAGTAATCTATAATTTATAAATGAATAACTTCTTTTTCTTCAAGAAAATTTCATAATCATCCACCTATGCTTCTACTTAACTATATAATGATAGAAGTCATCATTGTAGTATCTCTAATAATTAATTCCAACAATGAACACTAGAACAAAAATATTCAAGCCCAAAGGGCGAGAACAGACATTGCAGCAGAGCCCATAGTTAATGCAAGAAATGACACTTTTTTCAAGGACATATTGGAGTTCATAAGCTTGTTATGAAAAAAATCAACTGCTATAAGATCAACAAGAGCCATGTAAATTAAAATCCCAGATGAAATTGAACCAAGTAACCCTTCCATGATCAAGGCATTAACACTACTGTCATCATAGCCTGTCACTGAGAATAGAATCATCCCCAAAATTATCCCAACTGGTGTTGTTACAGAGAACATGAAACACATGTAAGCCATTGTACCAAAGCTAAATCCCGCCTGCAATTATGTAACATTGAACATCTTTTTATCTATTTTCAATCATGAAACCAGATACTAACAAATGCATCTATCATAAAATAGTTATTTGGTAAATATTTTTTATTTAATTAGTTGGTGTATAAATTTGACAAAGTCATCATGATTTATTTGTTACTGTTAGATATGTTAAATGAGATAAGTTCAACTGATGATGACTCGTTATAAAAACAAAAGTACTTCTGAGCGTCTAGAACTTTCCTAGTTTATGTCCTAATATTAGTTTTGGATCATAACATATGAATTGATATGCTTCTAGTCACATGAATCAACATTTCTTCCCAGTAAAGTTGTTCATAAACAAGTGTAGTTTTGAACTAGATTAAGGAGAAATATCTTGTTTATACGGGTATCCTCACCTTATGAGTAAGGAACTAATATCTTTCTTTTGAGGTGTATGGCTGTTACTCCTAACAAATGTCGCTCCCAAGAATCGAACATTTAACCTTTTTCGTCATCCTAGAAATTTAGCAATGTCTTACATTACTAGAACAACTCTTACACTCTCTATTACATTATCGTTTAAGCACTTTATTTAAAAATTGGCATGTGTTAGAGTGAGGTGTATTTTTAACATGGTTGAAAATCATACGAATATTTAGTAGAGAGATACAACGCCCATACACACATTTTAATATAATACTTTTTATTGGTTTATTTTTCAAACTCTCTCAATCCCTTGTTTTTTAAATTAATTTTAAATATAGTATAAAATATCATTGAATAAAAAAATGTATTAATTTAAAACAGTTTAAATGTGACTAAGAAAGTTATTATCATTTTTGTATAAAATAGTTGATATATTAGTATAGTACTGGAAGCTAATCCATTTACGTAGGAGTGTAAGCGATTCCAGTTTAAATTGTGAAACCAATGAAATAAACTGAATCGAACCGCATTTTTGTGGTTTGGTTCGGTTCTACTATTCGGTTTAGTTTTTTCATTTGGAACTTTTAAGTTCGGTTTGGTTCATGGTTTGGAAATTTAGGAACCGTTGGAACCGAATCACATATTAACAATTTTTTTTTTAATATTTGGATGGTTAGGATTTAAAGTTAGGAGATA
>NW_017728884.1:127827-141037 GCF_001865875.1 Lupinus angustifolius
ATTTTGGTGTTTTGAGCGTCTAATGCGTAGGCTGGTAAATTTTGATCTTATGATTTACTTTTTTATCAAATTATTTTTAATCATGTGTGGTATGAAATTGCTTAACAAAAACACAAAGGGCTCTTTTGTTCTGTTATTGGAATTTCCCTCTTGCATGTGATTGGTTTCAAGGGATTTTGTACTGTAATTTGGACTTTAGGGGTTCCAAGATAAAGTTCTATCCCTAGATGCCTTAGGAATCATTGTTCACTCATTAAATATTCTAAGCATGTTTAAGTTGCATAGTGTACATCCCTGTCAAAATCAGGCCTAAGTTGTGATGACACTAATTTTTTATTTCTACTGTTTTAGAGAATCCCTTCATTTGACCAGAGATGTATTCTCCTTTCTAGTGTCCAAGTTTGATCTTATGCTTGTGTTTTTTCTGCTGTTTCCTTTTTTTAAGAACACCTAGTTAGATAATCCTATTACAAAACTAAATCAATCAGCCCAAATTTCTTTGAAATGTATCCAAATAAAGAAATTGTAGAAATTCTATAATGTATTTGAGTATATAATAATGAAGGGGCTTATAAGTGTAATGTATTTAAAGAGTGGCTGCACTAGCATTCCATATAATCAGTTAAATATTCTTCTTTATAGCTACAAATTGTACTACATTTTGCTTTATCTCAACTATAACTAATTTGGCATTGATTACTCAAGTAATTGATCCAAAACTTTATGAACATTTAGGTACTTCCTTGCATCCGTCCTTCTGTATTTTTATTTATGGTCATTGGTAAAGTGAGGCATAGAATTTTTTTCCACTGTATGTAGTTCTTGGTGATTATTTTAAGAAATAATAATGAAAGAAATCATTAGGAGGGGAGTTTTCTTAGTCCTGTACTTAGGCCTTGGCTATTCACTTATACTTAAACCAGTTCATAGTTTATCACTTCAGTTCATCTAGTTTACAGTCCTATATATGATGGCCAAAGTTTTGTAATGGTCACTGTTATATTGTCATTTGACAAGTCCTAATACTTTCCTTCTATTTATTATGTTTTTGTTGCCACTATTCTTACTTGATTTGTGAGAATTGGAAAGTAACAAGTAACTGTCTTAATCTTGGGGTGCAGAGCATATTGGTGGAGGTGACTATGTGTTCACTTTTCGGATGCTAATGTTTCTTTTTCGTCGAGAATTCTCCTTTTGATGTCCAATACTTATGTCATAACTCATGTTATTCTTTCAACTTTACACTATGTTCTATTAAAACTTGTTGGTTGAAATCATTGATGATAGATTTATTGGTTGTATTCTGTATCTTTTCTGTTATTAATATATATATATATATATATATATATATATATATATGCTATAAATAAGAGGCAAAATAGAAAAATAAATAACTAAATAAACCTAAATGTCTATTATCTGCACTTTCTAATGAGAAGAAAGAAAGAAAACTAAAAAACTTGTGTACATGGAAGAAAAGTAGAAAACTAAAGAAGGAAAAGAAAATAAAGAATGAAAGGTAAAGAAAGAAAATAAAAAGAAGAGAAGGGGAGAGTAGGTGTTATGATCGACTAAAGAATTGGTATCAAGCTTGCCATTCTTAAATTTATTTGAACATTATCCAAGATTTTGTGGAATAAAATTTCAACTTTGTAGTGTGTTTAATTATTATTGTTTTACTTATTGAACTTAATGTTAATATTCTATTATTGATGAGTTTAATATTCATTTAGTTAATTCTCGACTTTGCAAAATTTGTTCAATTATTTCTTAAATGATGTTATTTTAATAAGTTGAAAAACCATAGAACTGAACCATTTATTAGCGGTTTGGTTCAATTCCTGAATAAAATTTGCGGTTAATTGAGGTGAACCAAACCATATATTTGTGTTTGATTCTGTCACTAAATTGCACCAAAAGACGAACCTAACCGAACTTTTACACCCCTTCATTTACATATATTTTTAGATGAATAAAAGTTAACTTCCTACTATCTATTTTCCGTTGTTCTTTTTGCTATTAATGAGAAATACTACTTTATTAAAAAAATTAACCTCTATTCAAAATACTTTTTTTTATAGACAAATGTTATTATTTGTTGCGTTGAGACTCGAACACACAATCTCTTTCACATTATTCCTTATATTGTATACTCTAACCATCTTATCACCTAAAACACTTAGTTTCTAATGTAACCTTTTCTTATCAATAGAAAAGAGAGCACTATTGTGAATAGCGGACCATACCTGTCGGTTCAATTAGAAAACTGATGAATCAATTCTTATAGTATAGTATGGTATAAGAATTATATCAGCTATGCAATCATATCCGTCAAAATCGGTCAATATCAATCAAATCAACAAGTTTTTAATTGAATCATGCATACTTGTGGTCAATTTTCATTTAAAATTAATTTTTTTTATAAAAATAATAACTTATTTTTTATCAAAATTTTAGTATGGAGGATCAGACACATAATTAATATATTTATTTGTATTATAAAATATTGTTTACTAATAAGTGACACATTTTGTTTTTAACAAATTATATAAATAAAAATAATAATAATTTTTTATGTTTTTAATATTAATATTAATATATGTAACTTTACTAGTACACAATTTAATTAATGAAACGTTACATTATATCAAATAAAAAACATACCACAAATTATTATAAATAATATTATGTTATGTTGTTTCATATTATTTGTTGATGAATCATATCAACTCAGGACATAACCAAAACAAACCTGAGCAACGCAGCCACCAAGACCCATCCCTTCAAAAATCTGATGAAAAGCCAAAGCAGCAACAAGTGGTCGAATGGTGCAAACGTTCTGAGACATTCCCATAGTGACTCCAATAATAACTGAATGAAAAATGATTCCAATCTCCAGCACCTGTGACACCAACCTCTGTTTCAACCTCATCAACTCTTCAACTCTCTCTACTTCTCCACCACCACCCATTTCCATTCTCATCTCACTCTCACCCTCTTCCTTCTCCACTGACACATAGTGCGTGTGTTCCACGTGCGAGCTAGCTGCCACGTCGACAAGCAGCGCCATGATAGCACCAATTAATGTCACCAAACCCGCGAACGGGAAATCCTTCCACGGATGCCTTGACGCCAGCTGGCAATCCGAAAGCGCGGCGAAGGCATCCGGCATCACGTGAACCAATGAAGTCGCGAGGATCACTCCGGCCGCAAAGCACTTGATCACGACGATGGCCTTGTCGTAGAGTGACTTTCCTTGAAACCACCGTGCGAGTATCACCGGCAATGACATGCCGACCATGCTGGTGATGAAGATGGTGAAGATGGAGACTAGTTTTAGGTGCCCCGCTGCAGGGCCGTTTCTGCATGCGGCGGTTCTAGCTAAGTCGGTTGTACACGCCGCCATGATGTGTGAGTGAAGAGCGATAGATGAAGCGTAATGGTTTGAGTTTTATGGTTTTGTGTGTAGGATGTTGGGTCCACTTATTTGTCGTGATGACTGGGTAATCTGCCATGCACCCACGAAGCATGTTTTCTATTGGTATTTGGCTTTGGTGTGCTGCGTCTGAATTCCACATTAAAGGTTATGGAAAGTAGCTACGTGCATTAGTAAACTATTCAACCTTTCATCACACATTTAAAGGCTAAAAAGTGGTAAAGTTTTTTGTGTGCACTAAGAAATTTTGTGGATGATTACATCAGTTATGGAGAGTTTTAAGGTGTCCTCCCTAATTTAACCAATCACGCGATGACAACTATCAAATCCATGCGCATCAAATTTGTTGCTTGAAACTTTTTAAACTTTGCAAATAAGTGTTTAGTATCTTTTTGTAAAAATGAGAAAGTTGATTAGAAGGAGACAAAAAAATGGCGGGACCATATTGGAAATCATAACTTTGTTGGATTCAGAACCCTGAAGTTTGTGAATTGTATTAAAACTAAGATGAAGATAGGAATTTAGGTGGTGAGAGATAGGTGTTGAACAATATCTCTCTAGAGGTTGGGGAGTATGATCTCATTTAAGATGATAAATGGATTATCCTTATGGCGTATCTACAACATTATGGTGAAGGATATTAATTTATATCAAACCCACAAAAGCACATGGGCATTGGTTGACTTTGGTGGAAGGTATAACACGAGTATTGACTTGGATGTAAGGTCTAATACAAGTATTCGTAGAGATGTATGGCGTGATATGAACATTGGCTTTTATGCAAGGGTATGTCATGAACATTGATTGGCATTGACGCTACGGTGAACATGGGCCGAGTTGGCCTAGGTAAGGTTTGTCCTTTACCCGACCCTAAATGTTGGTCGGTTTATTATTATGAACTCAGACCTAGACCCGAAGCTAACCTGGCCACAAATATCGATCAGGTCAACCTTTGAACCCAACCCTAGACTCAATTAAATATAATGCATACTCATTTTAGGTAAAGTTTTTTCAATATTACTTATTATTATAGATATCTAATTTGACATATGAAATGATACATGTACATATATTATTAATCATATATATGATGAAAAATCAGAGAATCAATGATATTTTTCATCAAAGATATATCATTACTATGTACAAAATTGGATAGACACACATACAAATATGATGAATGAGTGACCATTAGAGGGATGGATTGGGTCATACTTGTCCCTTATACGATCCTAAATGTTGATCTGGTCTAATTTTATTACCCAGATTTGGCTCTTGACTTGATGAAACCCAACCATATTTGGACTCAATCATGATCAGGCCAAAGTAGGTGAGCGAGTGGGGTCGGGTCCTGCTCGCCCTTAATTGACACAAGGTGTATGCTTTAGGTATGGGAGAGTAGGACCCCACCCAACCCGTAAAAATTGTCTTGTCCCATTAGCTTCGAGTCGGGTCAGACCCGATCACGTGTTACGGAAGAGACAAACCCACACAAAATAGAACTTAGACATTACCGGGTCAGTACGAGTTTGGGTTTGCCTTAAGGTCACCAAACCCTAGTAAATATATATTTTGATAATACAGCACTTTGTATTCTTTCAGACTCACTTTATTAGAGTGATCCCTACTTCATAAATTGTGCACAGTTCCACACTTCCACTTTATAAAAAATATTTGCCTTTTAACACGTAATACTTTCTATTCTATACTCTCTGTCATTTTATATTCTTCACATTTCACACTTTTCCCTTCAGGTACAACTACTCAGTTTGATATTTCTCTATCTTCTATGACAACTTCATCACCTTCAAACTTGTCTCTCTTCCATAGCAACTCCATCACCTTCACCTACTCTATTTCACTTCTATAATTCCACTTGTTCCCATCGTCCCCTTTTACCCACAACTAGGGATTGACATTAGCAAATTCTAAAAGTTTTTGTTCATTGTCATCTAGGTATTTCTCGTTTCTACATTTTCTTGTTTAAACTCTTGAATCTTCATGACTCTTGTATATTTCTTGTTCATATTTAGTGATTTATTTGATTCTTCGTTGTTGTGATTTCAAAGTATAGAAATTGTAATTGTAATTAATAATTTGGTTGTTATTTTTTTTGTTTTAGATATAAAAAAATTACAAACAAAGAGGATACATGAAATGAAACTAGAAACTCAAACCCTTCTATTGACACAAACCCTCCCATAAATACAAACCAAAACCCTCCTACAGAAACAACAACAATGACTGAGAAAAGTGAGACTAATAAAGATGAAGGTGGACTAAAAAAGAAATCTGTTGTTTGAGATAACTTCACTAAGCTTTCTTTTACAAAGACTAAGGGCCAACACAAAACCAAATGTAACTATTATCGTAGCACATATTTTTGTGACCCAAACAAACATGGTACAAATTCTACTCACAATCATTTGACACGAAAACATCAATGAATTTTTCTTGAGTGGGTAAGCATAAAGCACTTATGGTTTTATGTCAAAAACCAAGAGAGTGATGTTTTAGATGGAACCAATTCTATGGGCTATAACTTAAAGCATTGTCGGAGGACTACAAATGAATTTATTATTTGTGATGGAATTCCATTCAAGGTTTTAGAAGGGCGTGAGTTTCGTTGAATTATTAATCAATTAGAACCTAGATTTATTGTGTCGTCTAGGCTCACGGTTGCAAAGGGTTTCTATCAACTCTTTTAGCATAAAATAAAAAACTAAAGGTTTGATTTTCAAAGTCATGCAATAACATTTGTATGACAACAAATTATTGGACTTGAAACCAAAATTTAGGCTATATGTGTTTGACTGCATATTTCATTGATGAAGATTGGAGGCTACAAAAAATAATCTTGAAATTTTGCCTAGTGGAAAACCACAAGGGTAAACCATTGGTAAGAAAATGGAGAGATGTTTAAGAGATTGAGGAATTGAAAGGATGTTCACTATCACAATTGATATTGCAAACTCAAACAATAGGGCAAATTCTTACATTGAAAGGAAACTAAACACAAGGGGTGGGCTAGTGTGTGGTGGAAAATATTTGCATATGAGGTGTTATGCTCATATTTTGAATTTGATTGTTAATGATGGATTCAAGGAACAAAAACCTTCTATTGATAATATTAGGAATGTCGTGCGATATGTTAGGTCTTGTCCCTCAAGACTTAAAATCTTTAAAGAATGAATTGAGGCTGAAATGATTAAGTCTGAAAGTCTTGTGTGCTTGGATGTTTCAACTATGTGGAATTCTATCTATCTCATGTTAGAACATTCTGAGAAGTTTAAGAAGGCATTTGATAGGCTTTGTGATCAAGAATCAGATTTTCCTAAAAGGTCTGGTGAAGATGACAAAGGGGAATGAAAAGGCGGTCCACCTACTGAGAAGGATTTGCATCAAGCTAGGATATTCGTTCAGTTTTTTGAAATCTTTTATAAAATGACTTTGCACAAACATGGTACAAATTCTACTCACAATCATTTGACACGAAAACATCAATGAATTTTTCTTGAGTGGGTAAGCATAAAGCACTTATGGTTTTATGTCAAAAACCAAGAGAGTGATGTTTTAGATGGAACCAATTCTATGGGCTATAACTTAAAGCATTGTCGGAGGACTACAAATGAATTTATTATTTGTGATGGAATTCCATTCAAGGTTTTAGAAGGGCGTGAGTTTCGTTGAATTATTAATCAATTAGAACCTAGATTTATTGTGTCGTCTAGGCTCACGGTTGCAAAGGGTTTCTATCAACTCTTTTAGCATAAAATAAAAAACTAAAGGTTTGATTTTCAAAGTCATGCAATAACATTTGTATGACAACAAATTATTGGACTTGAAACCAAAATTTAGGCTATATGTGTTTGACTGCATATTTCATTGATGAAGATTGGAGGCTACAAAAAATAATCTTGAAATTTTGCCTAGTGGAAAACCACAAGGGTAAACCATTGGTAAGAAAATGGAGAGATGTTTAAGAGATTGAGGAATTGAAAGGATGTTCACTATCACAATTGATATTGCAAACTCAAACAATAGGGCAAATTCTTACATTGAAAGGAAACTAAACACAAGGGGTGGGCTAGTGTGTGGTGGAAAATATTTGCATATGAGGTGTTATGCTCATATTTTGAATTTGATTGTTAATGATGGATTCAAGGAACAAAAACCTTCTATTGATAATATTAGGAATGTCGTGCGATATGTTAGGTCTTGTCCCTCAAGACTTAAAATCTTTAAAGAATGAATTGAGGCTGAAATGATTAAGTCTGAAAGTCTTGTGTGCTTGGATGTTTCAACTATGTGGAATTCTATCTATCTCATGTTAGAACATTCTGAGAAGTTTAAGAAGGCATTTGATAGGCTTTGTGATCAAGAATCAGATTTTCCTAAAAGGTCTGGTGAAGATGACAAAGGGGAATGAAAAGGCGGTCCACCTACTGAGAAGGATTTGCATCAAGCTAGGATATTCGTTCAGTTTTTTGAAATCTTTTATAAAATGACTTTGCATTTCTCTGGTTCTCTACATGTGACTTCAAACAAATGCTATAGTGAAATTGCATCAATACAAGCTACTTTAACATCAATGGCTCTTTCTATGATAGCAAGGTATGATAAATATTAGGGAAATATGGAAAATATTAACTCATTGTTGTTTGTTGGGAATGTCTTGGATCACGCTTCAAACTTGAGTATGTGACTTGGAGTATAGAGGATACATGCACTGAAAATTTGACAGCCAATATGCTTACATTGGTCAAAGATAGTTTAGAAGAATTGTATAATTTTATGCAAAAATAATTTCAGATAACATAGAAAGAATGGATGAGGGGAATTCCACTAACAATGTATTGAATACAACATTAGAAGACAACGTTAAGGGGTTAAAAATCCAAGATGTGATGCAAAATGAGGAGAAAGCTTGGAAAACGAAAAAGGAAAGAAATAATTATGGAAAATCTGATCTTAAGAGATATCTAGCAGAAGATACCTTAGAGGATGAAGACGACTTTGACATATTGGCTTGGTGGAAGACAAATTCTTCAAAATATAAGATTCTTTCTATCATGGCTCGTGATGTATTTGTCATTCCACTTTCTACTGTTGCATCTTAGTTGTGTTTTAGCACTAGTGGGCTTGTGCTTGATGACTTTTATAGCTCTTTGTCTTCTAAAAAGGTTAAAGCTCTCATTTGCACTCAAAATTGGCTAAATCTCACTGGTCTCAAGTTTTATGATAATGATTTTGATCAATTTGATAGCATCGAAAAGATTATTGGTGGTGAGTTTATTACTTGGTTTTACTATTACCTAATTACTTTAAAATTATGTATTATTTTATTTTCATGCAAATCGGTTGTGTTTTGCATGTCTCTGATAAGATTCCTCAGTCGCAAGGAGCAAACGAAGAAACAACAATCATAAATATCGATTGATAAGTAGCCTTGACACTAACAATTTTTTCCTATAAATGAGAACTTATCTTTATTTTTTTGTTGGGGTTAAATGCAGTTATTTTGCATATGTCTATATCTTAATATGGTATTAATTTGGGATGAATAGTGAGCTAGAAGATATAAGATTGTGCAAATATAATTATTGCTACCAAATATTAATGACTACCATCCATTTTAGAAGCCTATTGTGAAAATATAAAAGGCTACTTAGTATTTTGGAAGTTTTTATGCTAAGTGTTTACAATGTATGATGCCTTGATTGGATCCAACTATGAAATGTTATTTTGCTTTATAATTTGTATATGTTAAAACTGTAGTATAATGCCATGTTTATGTTAAAACTGTAGAATCAACTCTGGCTTTCTCTACAAAGGCGAAGAAAAGACTGTCCAACTCAAATAAGTTTTGGTTAAAATTCTATCATGTGTTCTGTTTGTAATGTTTTGTATAACCCAAGAAAAAACTTGATAACAACATTTTTCATGAGAGGAATGGATAGCTCTAAAGATAGATTTTGATAGAAAAAGTACAAGGTAATATGATATGGATAATGGAAGCTTTCGTTCTTTGTATAAAATGATCAATTCTATGACAATAATTATCCTTGGATGAATGAATATTACTTTCAAATATATCTATTTGCTATGGAATCTCCCAGAGCGTCAGAACAAGCCAAATGAATAGCAAAGTCAGGTGGCATCTCATTGTTCTTAGGGGAATGAATCTAGGTGCTTCAACTTTAAGCATTCTTCTGGTTATGGAATCTTGGTGTCAAATTCAGTTCTCTTTGAAATTAATCTTAATTTGATAATCTATTCCAATCATTACAACAACAACATTGTACATGTTAGATGTTGGGGAATCTAGTGCAGTCTTATATTTTAAAATGACTTTACCATCCATATCATGAGATTTATATTATTTATGAACTTAGCTTTTATGTTATCACAACTCAGAACATTGTACATGATATATGTTTGCTTGGTTCTCAAATTTGAGGTGTCAAGTGTACCATTTTATATATCTACTAATTACTTTAATATTGATTGCAAGATTTTCCATGTAATTGAAGATCCTTACAACTATAGATGGCAAAATGGGCAAAGCCAATAGGGCCGCCTGCATAGCCTGCAAAATTTTGCGGACATAACATAGAAATTTTGTCAATTTGCTCGTTTAACCCTGCCCATTTGTCCATCATGCTCACAGGCATTTCCATGGGAAAATCGGACGGCATATGGGCATGATGTAAGAGTAAAAAAATAAGAAAAATTCAAATAAATTATGATGTGATTTAATGCCTAAAAAATTGTGATATAATTTGTTCAAATACATATAAAATATCCAAAAAAAATTAAAAAAATCCATTCAACTACCTTATTTAATTTCTTTTTATTGTATTATATGAATTTTTTTTATTTATTTATCAATGTCTGCAGGTCGCCCACAAGCTCATTAGCCATTTTTAAAATAGGTAGGACATGCAATTTTTGTCTGTTAAGACAATGAAGATATGTTCACGTCGTCTTAAATTTTGCAGGTACAAGCAAAATAGGTCGGACAGTCTATTTTACCATCTCTAATTGTTGCACCCAACATGAATGATGAAGACATCACTGAAAGCATGCAAAAGCTTCTTATTGTTAAGGTCTGGATGAGAAAATTGCAAATATATATATACTACTTATTGTTTTGCAAAGTCTTTTTTTTTAAGTTGGTGTCCTATATCTATCTTGCCACTTGTTGAGACAAATTAAGCTGGTGTACTATATTGAGAAAATTATTTCATTTGAGAAGTATGTTCTATCTTTTTTTACCTATGATTTGGGCTATCCTGGTCCTATCTTATTTTGGCCTAGTATTAATCAAACCTGAACATCATTGAATTCCTTTAAATCTAGGATCTGGATCGGGAAGAAAAGTTGACCAGAACAATATTTAGGATTGGATGAGAGACAAATATAATTCGTCCCAACTCGATCCATGCTCACTCCTAGTTATGAGTATGATCGTTCGTCTGAACTATTGGAGTAGACAATGGAGATAGTAGTTGCAACTTTCTAAAGAAGCTCCAATGTTCAACTTGATTGAGTATTAAAGCGAGCAGTTGTTGATAAACTTTGGTGTAGAGGTTTCATAATATCAAGAGACGCCCATGCAATTGAGTGTTATGTGGCATGTTCCATTAAATGGTGGTACGAGAATTTGCACTACAAGTTTGGAGAGGTTGATTCTTAATAACATCGTCAAGGATATTCGAAAAGGCTTATGCTGAAGGGGAACATACTCTGTTGGAAATTGGTTGTGAGTGTGAAATCTAAAAAACTTACAAGTCCCACATATAAGAGTTTTGAAAGAAAACAACTCCCAAGTCCCATATTGGAGAGACTGGGAATTTGGAAAAAATCCAAAGTTATAAATAGAGGTCTTCTCCCCTCATTATAATTTGCCCCAAGTTGAATGCGCTTTCATTCAACTTTTTCTTTCTCCTTCATATTTTTCGTCGATGAATTTCCGGCAAACTTCTCTCCCTTATATTGTGGGCATTTCGAGAACTGACACTAGTAGTCAGTATTGAGGGAAAAGAATTGGCACAGGTAGCCATATAGTGGGAATTTTGAGAATTGACATTGTTAGTCATATTGTGAGAATTTCAAGAATTGGCACTAGTAGCCATATTATGGTGAGTGTATTCGAGATCGGTTCTTACAGTACTGTAAGAATTCGATAACAGAGATATGGACTGTTTTATCTTGGGAACGGTGTGGTTGATAGCCTGCTTGCACATTTTTGGCAGTGCCACGAAACATTTTAAAGAGAGCGACTTGGTCGTGACTCAACCAGTAAGTATTATTTCGTGCCATTTAGAATTTTTGCAAGCTACGGTAACAAGATACTCTTATGTGGAGGAGTTGCTAAAGAGAATTAGACATTGAGCAAAATTGAATGAAATATTTGGTAAGGTGGAAATTCTTGCATAGATTTCTTAAGGAGAGAAATATTTGTCTATTTCAATCAAGATAAAGATTATTGGGGATGATTAAAATATGATTTTAAATTAAGTCTCATATAGCCTAGAATTGAAATGGTATAGAGTATCAATATTATATATTGGATTTGAGTTCCTTACTATTATACCAATTATAAGTGTCAATCAAAAACACCCCATAATCTAAGGCAAAGGGGTATGTTTGAGTTTGTTATTTTTATTCTATAATAATATGGCGAAGTGTTGGAGAGGAGGGTCGGATGGGGATCATCTGTCTCCAGTAGTGTCCTATTTCCTGTCCCAAACCAATCACATATTGAAATGTGAATAAAATTAAAAAATTAAAAATAAAAAATAATAAAAAGTAGTATTCTGATTGGCTTGGAATAGAGAGTGTGACACCATTTTGGACAGATGATCTCTGTCCGGGTCAGGTCCAACTCAAGTTTTTAAACTGCGGGGAAGGAACAATGTTTGGACCACCATGGAAAATTGCCACAACATGGATTACTAAGAATGACACCGAATTGGTGGCACCTAATTATTGATATCATTTTAAAATCTGTGTGCTGAATGTGAAAGGAACTAGAGAAAAACCCCACCATGAGATATATGGATGGACTTATCTAGCAAACAATACATGACGATGGCTTTGGTTCTTATTATAGACAAAATCCAAGGGAAGGAAAAGAAATAATTAAGGCCAAGATATTTTAGCAGCCTATTTCTTTGTCCCTGCTCCATCCCCAAAATTATGACTGCATTATGACCACACCGACCACAAATGCTCATAATTGTCCATAACATCAAGGTTTTTGAAGTTTCCAAAACCATTATCGAAGCATAGGATTGAAAGTGCAAAGTGTCAAGGATAGCACTAGCATGTCTTTGCCTATGTTTTGATGAAGGCAAGGTTCTAACAAAGCTTGAAGATGGCTCAACAATCAACATACCTTATGCTCATTTGATTATATCTAGACTAGGGTGTAAATTGAGTCTATAATCTAAGTAGTCTGGGATGTGTGCCTTAGTAAGTGAGTAGAGGTTAGGTGAACCTAGGTGCTAGTCTCTTAAGCCATCTTAATTGTCATATCATATTCATGAGACATATCATCTAGTTAATTGTATGTTCATGCATCTATCATACATGTTATATGTGCATATTAGGCATAATATACTTAGTAGAACATGTATATATATTGTGCATAACATATGAGAAGTTTACCATTTGAAACATATGCATAAATGTTCCAGTTAATCGATTAACGTGGTAACTTAATCCATTAACTCAACTGTTTTTCTTTTAAATATGTGTTTTCTGTTT
>NW_017728884.1:141137-143698 GCF_001865875.1 Lupinus angustifolius
CTATAAATACAAGGCATTGTTCAGAAACCCATAGCATTGCATTCTATTGTATAGGGCTGTTTAGAGAGCATTTTGCATACGTTTTTTACTGTGTTTTTGCAAGAGAGTTACATGCGTGAGAAGAGAGATTATGCTGTTTTAATTGCTGATTATATGCTTACTGTTTTTGCATAATTCTGTATCCATTCTTATCTTGCTCACATGTCATGCATTAGATATTGATAGAGAGAAATTATATGTATACTGATATCGATTAACTCATTTGAATCTTGATGGCTCAAGTGGTTAGTAAAAGGGTTAATCTTTGAGTCTTTATCTTGTCATATTTTAAGCATTATTGTGCTTAGTATACCTTGTTGTTTAACGTGTTTTTGTGTAGTTTGAATTTGTCTCTTGGTGTGAAATCACCACAGAGATTGATGTTCTTCACCAAGGCTAGGGGGTCTTGATTTGAGGATAAGAATCTTGGCTAGGGCTAGTTTGCGAAAAAGGTTTTCTCATAGGCGAAGGGTAGAGTCAAACCAAGGATTTAGAGATCCTAGATTTCAAGAAGGGAGCGTCGTATGTGCTTGTAATTGAATTGGTATTTGTATCCATATTTCAATATTGTGAAGAAAGAAAATCTTCCTGATCTAGAAGGGGAGGGCTGAATGTAGTTTGCAGTGGACCGCAAACGAACCAGGATAAAAATCCTTTTTGTACTGTTCTTTCTCTCTTTATCTTCTATATGTTTCTTGCCATTATAAATTGAATCTGTAATTTAAAAGTTGGATATTTGTTTACTGCCATATACTTAATAATTGTGCGTAAAAATATATGTATTATATCTGTTCAATTTTGTTTAAATTACTGTGCAAATTGCCTGTCTAATCATTCTGTTATGTGCAATAGTTAATCGATTAAACCTTGCTGTTAATTAATTAACTAGACTGTTTTCCAGCAGTTGGGTTTTGGTTCAAGAAGCGGCGATTGATAATCACAACACCTACTCAACCCCCCTTCTAGGTGTTCCTAGGCCACTGATACCTAACAAGGATCAAAGCTAAAGAAGGTACACCGGATACATATAGCAAGGCAGTGCAAACAACAAAAAGTAACAACCCAATCTGGTTTGGCATAGACTTCATTGTTTAATGATTTATATGCTAAAGGCATAAAAGAAAGGCAAAAGGTTAGCTTAAAGTTAGATTTTCAAGAGAAAATGTGTATTTTTGTTAATTTAAAATACAACAAAATTTAACAACTCATATATTTGTATATGTGTATGTATATACTGTTAGAATTTCTGAAAATTTATGGGTCACAAATATAATTCTATAATTGTGTTATGGCCATTATTTAATTAGCCAAAATATAAAATGATCTTCAGTAATTAATTTGGTGGCTAAGGGCATATGTATCATGAAATAATATAAGTATAGATACCTTCAGGCAATTTCTGATTTGATGAAGGGACTGGATCAGAATTATTGCAACTTAAGTATTAACCGATTCGGGGTTACTTTTATGGGTTATGCTCCCCATTTGTAGAGCAACAAGTTTTAAGGTGTAGGGTTAAGGAGAATAAAGGTGGATTAGGATAGTGTTATCCAAAGGGATAAAACACTATCAAGTCATCCACATCAAAGGATAAGGGAACTCTCCTCATAAGAAAAAAACACTCTCACCATAAGGCATACTCTAAAGTTAAGAGCTTTCTCATTCCTCTCTAGAGAAGCATAAGGAAAACCATTAGACGCTCTAACATCTGGAAGATCATCACACCCTCATACCTTCGAGATTCCAAATGGCTAATTAAGGTATGTTCTTCTTCTTCACCATGAAATCATTTGGAGTTTCTTCGGTGTGGGTCATGGTCGTTCCATATGGGTTTATGTATGGGCATAAACATTAGGTTATCGGAACAAAGCCATTATCATAAGGACTTCCGCATTCAATCTATGGATTATAGATGGAGAAATTCTCCAACAAGTGGTATCAGAGCCACCCCAATTTGATTCATGAATGAAATTAGGGTTCTTGCTTTTCTTCCCCAAAATCTGGATTGAATTAGGGTTTTGGTGTTTTCATTTATGCCATGGATCAATTAGGATAGATATTCATGCTATTCCATATGTAAATGTATATAGATATGATATGAATCAATGTATTTCTGCTGTTTTGTTGATTATGGGATGAATTTTCGAAGAACAATGATGCAAAAATCGCACTGTTCGTGTTCTGTTGCAGTGCTCTCGCTCAAGCGAGAGTGTCTCGCCCAAGCGAGAGTGTCTCACCCAAGCGGGAGTGAGTCGCCCAAGCGAGAGCTAAATAGAAGCATTGGCTTCCATTGCGCTTAAGCGAGAAGATCCTCGCCCAAGCGAGTGTACAGGCGACATAAGGCTCGCTCAAGCGAGAATGTCTCGCTCAAGCGAGAGCCAAACAGAAGCATTGGCTTCTATTGCGCTCAAGCGAGTGTATCTCGCCCAAGCGAGGGTACCTCGCCCAAGTGAGAGAGTACCTCGCCCAAGCGAGGGTACCTCGCCCAAGCGAGAGAGTACCTCGCCCAAGCGAGAGTACGA
>NW_017728884.1:143798-157666 GCF_001865875.1 Lupinus angustifolius
TTGACATGTCGGAAGACTTGCTCATTCATTTGGTCTTACTGTCTCTTCCTGCACAATTCAGTCAGTTTAAGATTTCTTATAACTGTCAAATGGAGAAATGGACTCTAAATGAGCTCATTTCGTTTTGTGTGCAAGAAGAGGAAAGACTGAAGTGAGAAAGGACTGAAAGTGCCCATTATGTTAGTACCTCTAAAGAGAAGGGCAAAAGGAAAATCACTTCAGAACCCAGGAATGAAGCTGTTAAGGGTCCAGTGCAAAAGAAACAAAAGCAGGATGATGTATGTTACTTTTGCAAAGGAACTGGACATCAAAAGAAGAAATATGTAAAGTATCACGTCTGGCGTGCTAAGAAAGGGAAATGGACATCAAACGAAGAAATGTATAAAGTATCACGCCTGGCATGCTAAGAAAGGTACATTTCTTACTTTGTTCTGTTCTGAGGTCAATTTAACTTCAGTTCCTGGAAACACCTGGTGGTTAGACTCCGGTTCAACATCTAACATCAGTGTTTCAGTGCAGGGTTGCCTGAGCTACCGAAAGCCTAATTATGTTGAAAGATACATCTATGTTGGCAATGGAAAATCGGTAGAAGTGGAAGCCATATGGCATTTTAGATTGTTATTATGTACTGGTTTTTATTTGGATTTGAAAGACACTTTTGTTGTACCATCTTTTAGACGGAATTTAATTTATGTTTCTTATTTGGACAAATTTGGATATTGTTGTTCATTTGGAAACAATTCGGTTCAATTGTCTTTAAATTCAAATGTTGTTGGAACTGGTTCACTTATGTTAAATGACAATCTTTATATACTGAATACTATAGCTGATTATAGAGAAACCCTAAATGTGGAATCACGTGGTACTAAGCGTAAAATTGAAAATAATAATTCAGGTGCATTATGGCACAAGCGCCTAGGTCACATTTCTCAAAAGAGAATTGAGCGTCTTGTGTCAGATGGGATTTTGGATTCCATTGACTTCACAAAACAGACCAAACAATCGAAATATGGTGCATATAGAGCTTCGGGCTACTTAGAATTGATACATACGGATATTTGTGGGCCATTTCCTACGGCTTCCTAGAATGGTCAACGATACTTCATATCATTCATAGACGATTATTCTCGTTATGCATACATTTTTCTTATTCATGAAAAGTCTCAATCATTGAACGTGTTCAAAACTTTTAAGTCTGAAGTTGAAAATCAACTCAGCAAAAAGGATTAAGTGCATCATATCTGATTGTGGTGGTGAATACTACGGCATGACCGTGGTGGTGAATACTACGGTAGATATGACGGTTCAGGTGAACAACGTCCAGGGCCTTTTTCCAAATACCTAGAGGAATGTGGTATAGTCCCACAGTACACCATGCCAGGATCGCCTAGCATGAATGGTGTGTCTGAAAGACGAAACCGGACTCTTAAGGATATGGTAAGGAGTATGATATGTCACTCTACCTTACTGGAGTCACTTTGGGGAGAGGCACTTACGACTGCAAACTGGGCGAAAGCCAAGTCTGAAGCATTTTCATGTGTGGGGATGTCCAGCTGAGGCAAGGCCTTATAGGCCTCATGAAAAGAAATTGGACTCCCGTACAGTGAGTAGTTACTTTATTGGTTACTCTGAAAAATCAAGGGGCTATAAATTTTATGATCCAAGTATGAAATCCATATTTGAGACGGGTACAGCCACGTTCTTTGAGGATGTTGAGTTTGAGGGGGAAGATAAGGTTAGAAACTTTGTCTTAGAGGAAGAATCTGTATCTATTCCAGATGCGATTCATATGGTTGCTTTTGAAGAAGCAAATTTGGAACCTCCTCAGGACATAGTTGATGAAACCTTCCCTGCTCAAGGTGAGTTAGTAATTCATGAAGGACAAACTCAAAACCCTCAGGAACATGGACAAGAGGTGCAAGAGCCTATAGCTTTGCGTAGATCCACTAGAGAAAGGAGAAATGCAATTTCGGATGATTACATTTGCTTTCTTTTGGAACATGAGGGTGATGGCTTAATGGACAATGATCCATTAAACGTTCGTGAAGCCATCCAAAGTTCCAATTCGGAAAAGTGGATTGAAGCAATGAAAGAGGAGTATAAATCCATGCAAGACAATAAAGTTTGGGAACTTGTCCCATTACCAGAAGGTAAGAAACCCATTGGTTGCAAATGGATTTTTAAGACCAAGCGGGATTCTAATGGTAATGTGGAGAGGTATAAGGCACGTCTTGTAGCTAAGGGTTTTACTCAGAAGGAAGGGATTGACTATAAAGAGACTTTCTCTCCGGTTTCATCGAAAGACTCTCTTAGGACAATCATGGCTCTTGTAGCACATTATGATTTGGAGCTTCATCAGATGGATGTCAAAACAGCTTTTCTAAATGGAAACATTAATGAAAAGATTTATATGGTGCAACCAGAACACTTTGTAACGGGAGACCGAAAGAATATGGTTTGCAAATTGACAAAATCCATCTATGGGCTAAAACAGGCGTCTCGTCAATGGTACCACAAATTTCATGAGGTGATTCTCTCTTTTGGTTTTGAGATGAATTCAGTTGAAGATTGTGTGTATCACAAGTTCAGTGGGAGCAAGTATATTTTCTTGCTCTTGTATGTGGATGACATACTGCTTGCCACTAATGATGTGGGTACCTTGTTAGAAACCAAGACATTTCTATCCAGTAATTTTGAAATGAAGGATCTTGGTGAAGCTTCATTTGTATTAGGAATCCAGATACACCGAGACAGATCTCGGGGTATTCTTGGATTATCACAAAAGAGCTATATAGAAAAGGTGCTCAAAAGGTATGGCATGCAGGACTGTAAAGTAATGGATACTCCAGTTGCTAAGGGAGACAAATTTAGTCTCAATCAGTGCCCTAAAGGAAGTCTGGCAATTCAGGAAATGCAAAAGATCCCATACGCATCAGTTGTAGGGAGTCTTATGTATGCTCAAGTATGTACGCGTCCGGATATAGCGTTCATAGTTGGGGTTTTAGGCAGATATATGAGTAATCCAGGAATGGACCATTGGAAAGCAGCCAAAAGGGTCATGAGGTACTTAAAGAGAACAAAAGACTATATGCTCACATATAGGAGATCAGACCAATTAGAGATCATTGGGTATTCTGACTCCGATTTTGCGGGATGCCAAGATAGTAGACGATCTACTTCGGGCTATGTTTTTCTGTTAGCTGGTGGTGCGGTTTCTTGGCGTTCTGCCAAGCAAAACCTTGTAGCTTCATCCACCATGGCAGCAGAGTATATAGCATGTTATGAGGCATCACTTCAGTCATCATGGTTGAGAAATTTTGTCACTGGGCTGCGGATTGTGGAAAGGATTGAAAGACCACTAAAGTTATATTGTGACAATAAATCAGCCGTGTTGTTCTCCAACAACAATAGAAGTTCAGCAAAGTCGAAACACATCGACATTAAGTTTCTAGTTGTTAAGGAGAAAGTACAAAGTTGACAGCTTTCCATAGAACATTTAGGCACTAACTCCATGATAGCAGATCCTCTTACAAAAGCTATCACACCCAAGGTTTTTCATGAACATACTGCTCATATGGGTGTTCTGCAATGTGAGAATATTTTGGTTTAGTGGGAGTTAGAATGTGCACATATTTTATTATGTTCTATGTAATTTTGGTATTATGTATGGATACTTTATTATGTTCTGTGTGCACATAGTTAGAATGTGCACATATTTTCAGTTTGATATTCTGTCTTTATGCTTTGTACAATAAGGTTTTATGTTATTATTAAGGATCTCACTACAGTTAAGTAGGACCAGTTGAAAATTGACATGTACCAATCATATTCATGTGATTTTCTTGCTACACATTTCATGATGAATCTATGTTATTTAGTTGTGTCAATGTTGGTGATCATTGTTGAATTAGTCATGATAAATATGGCAAAATTTAACTGTGATTCGATATGAAGACAGGACTAATGAACGGGATAATTTGGGTATGCCTACGTCATAATGTCAATACTTAAGCGCGCATTAAGGATAACACGTATGGAGAATCATATGTGTGACCAGTGGGAGATTGTTAGAATTTCTGACAATTTATGGGTCACAAATATAATTCTATAATTATGCTATGGTCATTATTTAATTAGCCAAAATATAAAATGATCTTCAGTAATTAATTTGGTGGCTAAAGACATATGTGTCATGAAATAATATAAGTGTAGATACCTTCAGCCAATTTCTGATCTGATGAAGAGACTGAATCAGAATTATTGCAACTTAAGTAGTAACCGCTTCGGGGTTACTTTTATGGGTTATGGTCCCCATTTGTAGAGCAGCAGGTTTTAAGGTGTAGGGTTAAGGAGAATAAAGGTGGATTAGGATAGTGTTATCCAAAGGGATAAAACACTATCAAGTCATCCACATCAAAGGATAAGTGAACTCTCATAAGAAAAAAACACTCTCACCATAAGGCATACTCTCAAGTTAAGAGCTTTCTCATTCCTATCTAGAGAAGCATAAGGAAAACCATTAGGCGCTCTAACATCTGGAAGATTATCACACCCTCATACATTTGAGATTCCAAATGGCTAATCAAGGTATGTTCTTCTTCTTCACCATGAAATCATTTGGGGTTTCTTCAGTCTGGGTCATGGTCGTTCCATATGGGTTTATGTATGGGCATAAACATTAGGTTATCGGAACGAAACCATGATCATAAGGACTTCCGCATTCAATCTATGGATTATAGATGGAGAAATTCTCCAACATATACATCTACAATTGACAGAAAAATAAACACATTCCATTTGAACAAAGAAAAATTAACAAAATAGCTCTTTTCCAAGATGGAAGGTATTCACTTTAAATATCAAGTATAATTGTCTACATCATTGCTTAGATATTAAAAAATGGTATAAAAATATTAGTATGAGATGATGAAGAAAACATTACTTTAGATGGGTACTTATTTACAAGTAAGAGAAGAAAAAGGGATTGTAATTAAGGAATGTTCTTTTGGTCACAATTTCAACACTCAGACCTATGAAAGCTTCAAAATCCCAGCAAAACAAATTCATGCTATTATAAGTTCAGGGCTCTGATGTCCCGTTTGAATGCTCCTCACCTGCTAAATTGGAGGTTCCATTTGCTGGCAACCTGTTCATGGTATTGCTGGTGGAGTAATTTGAATATGGAGAATGTGTTGAAGCATTACTGCTCCTTGAATACCGCGTCTGTGCTGCAGTGCTACTTCGTGTCACTTTAAGACGTGCCTTCCTACCCTGAGGGAGGGAATAGAAAAATTTCAATGACGAAAAAGAGAAACAACAATAAAGTCTTTAATCCCACTAGGTACAGTCAGCTACATGCATTAAACGATGTCATAATGCTCTATGATAAATCATATATTGCAGAAAAAGAGATAAGAACAAAGAAATATAAAATAAATTATATGCATGAAATCACAGATGCAATAGTTGCACTGAGCAGGGTCTCATGAAAATAACTTCTCTCTAGGTTGTAGAATTAGAGTGTATGTAGAGGTGAAACCAGAAATTTAGTTAGAGGGAAGAAGCTAGGCCAAACCGAAAGTATATATCATATAGAATATTTTCAATCCTATTCAAGGAGTGTATGAAATCAAATCGTGTAGGTGTGCTTAACGAAAGGTGGAAACAATGATAATTGGATGATGAAAATGGTTTAGATTTGAGATGATATGTGCACAAGTGTGTTGGGTAAGTAGCATTATTAAAATAAAAATCAATAACCAGGTAGTACAAATTTATGAAACACAACTCATGTTATGGGCATATGAAAATTTAAATTTATATTTGATTAAGAAACGGATCACCATATACAATTCTTAAATATAAAAGAATCACCTTCCCCATGCACTTCTCCAAATGAGGAGCAAACCTCCCAGCCATGATAGATCGGCCACAATTCATGCACTGAAATATTTCATTTGCGACAGGTGGGTGAGTTTGTCCGAATATATCAACCACATACTTTCCATTTGGTTCGTTACTATTACTAGGATCAGCCACCCTAATCCTGGCTTGTGCTGACAACTTCAATTCTTCATCTTCTTCTTCCACATTGGAATCAAGGCCCAGCCTTGCTACTCTGTGACACTCTGATGCCACATCAACTATGATGGAATCAAGGAAATCCCAGAAAAAATGAGATGAAAGCTGCAAATCATCCCAACGGGAGAAAATAAATATAGGAGAAAGATGTATTTTATTAATCCTGATACTTTAATTCTGTGACACATAACTAATAACTTCAGGCACATGGATATGAGAGTCAATCCACAATGGAAAGACATGCTAGCATACTAGATATGCTAGTAGATTTAAAGGTTGGCTGTTCAAGAATATTAAATCAGCAACTATAAATGCTGTCACACATTTTTGCAGGGATACAAAACTATATTTTTTTTGAAGGAGGCCAAAAGCAAAATCACCCTATTTTATAGAGACTAAACATATTTGAACTTATTTAGAACAGAGGGTGAGCCTTAACTCAAGGGCAAGGTTGTTGTCTTATGACCTGGATGTGTTTGGTTCAAATCTTAGAAACAACCTCTCGACTTGTTGGAGTAAGTCTAGAGCCTACCAAGTGGAGTCTCATGTACTAGGCTGCCATTTACATTTAGAATAATCCAGCTCCAACATTACATGTAAAAAAGAAGTCATCTTTTGCACAAGAATCAAAGAAAGGAGAAACAACCCAATGAATTCACAGTTATTGTTTTATTAGATTACAAGACCACATATACATGGCAATACCAGTTTTGTTATTGAACCCAAAATCTTTCCTGTAACTATGTTCTTACATTTCTCTTCACTATTGATCATAACCTTATGAGAAAAGGTTCCATTTTTCAGGTATTTATGTTTCAACATCTTTACAGCAGTGAATTTAAAAAGGAGGAATATAAGATCAAGAAAAGAACAATGATCACAAGGTCATAAATATATTGACATATTAATATTATTGAAAGACAATGATTTCGATTAATATTCTTCCAAAAGGGAATCCTAAATTAAAACCACCAGCACCAAAACTTGGCTAAAAGTAAAGTCTTAGAAGAATGTAAATTGGAAATTTAACTGCACCCAAGCACAATTTGTAAAAAAATTGTTTGGATAGTGAAATTTATTCGAAAATTGAAGCAAAATCTATTTTATTTAGCAATTGCAGCATGAGTAAAAGCACACATACTCAGAGTTGAAGAGCATACCTCGGAATGTGATGATAAGTTTTCTTCATCAGGAACTGACATGAGTCTTGATCGAGGCTTTTGGATCCTGATTGACATGCATTACTTGTAAAAGTCAGTACACACCACAACAGCTTCATAAAAGTATAAGTAAAACATCAACAAAGAAATCAAACATAGTAACAAAAAACACTTGGCAGAGAAAATATTATTGATATTTGCATGACCTGTGCTAATTTGATTTTGAATCTTCAAGATCTACTATCACATTATATGCTTAAGAAGGTATAGTATGGCCAACGGCCATATATACAACAGATAAAAAAATTACCATGGAAAGTTCAACTAGCAGGCTCTAAGAAAATAAGAATCATGAACAAAAAAGAGAAGCAACTTAAAGAGTAATATTGAATATCGCTCCACCATCTATTAAATAAAATAAATGGTGGAGCTGCATTCATATACTGGCAATGCATAAAGCACAAATCCTGTCCACATTTTTCAATCTCTCTGATCTTAAGTTCAACATTAAAGATTAAAATAACAAATTGATCCCCCAACTGTTTAAACTTCTGGGGATTGACAACAAAAAAACAGATTAACCAAAGATCAAATTGATGCAAAATAAATCACTGAAAATTTAAAATAAAAATAAAAATAAAAAACCAATTGCCCTGAGACCAAGGATTAAGTGGTGCCAATCAACAAAGAATTCCGAAAATCCAGAGTGCAATCAACCATTCAAGGAATTACCAAGAAACAATTACAGGTAAACGGGTTAAGAACTGAAAGAAAGTGTTGAAATCATAGAAATAGAAAAGGAAGGAGCACAACTTATTAACTAAATTTTGAACCTTTATGATGGTGAGAGAGGAAGACCGCGGAGGGTGATTGAAAGGAGAAGAGTGGCTAACAGTGATTAAATGATTCGCAGACTAATGCTACGGTGCAAACCCCTCAATCTGGGTAATGGAAAAATATTTGTACTACAAAAATGCTCTCATTGATGTTTTTTTATGACTGAACTCGACCCGCACTCTGTCTCATATTATTATTATTATTTTGATATATAATGCAATATATAAACTTAATAGAGAGTGAAAATTTAGAAGATATCATATAATAATGAATTTTTCATTTTATGTGTCTAATAATCATTATACGTGTTTGGAAGTTTAAAGTAATTATTATTAAGGTGAGAAATGTGGTTAATTATTGTGCTGGTGGTTGTTAAATATGATTTGATAGTTTTTTTATAAAAATTAAATAATATGAAGGGCAAAATATAAAGTGGAAATTACATCATGATGTAAGTTACATCATGTTTTGCATTTATATACAGTATATAGATATAGGAACGGAGCCCCAAAGTGTCACATTCCCTCCCGAACTAATCTATATTGCTATATAAATAAAATAAAATATTTAAAAATACAAAAAATATTATTTTTATATTATTTATTAAAATTTAATTAATTTAATCAAGATTACGTGTTTCAAAAATAACATTTTTATATACAAAGTGACAACTCCTTTAATGCACTTGTTTTAGTCTCACTTTACTATGTGCATGTAATGCGTGTAACGGTGGAATCGAACTGAACCACAAAAAGTGGTTCGATTCAGTGGTTTAGTTTGATTATTTTTTTTAATGAACTATTTATATTTGGTTCAATTCATAGTTTTAAAACTTTAGGAACCATCATAATCAAATTGAACTGTATAATAAAGAAATAGATACTAGCAAATAATGTTGTATTGTTGTTTGAATGCTTCGACCAATTTTGTGAATTAAATTATCAATTTTGTGTGAATTGTAGTGTTATATATACTACTAAATTGTTATTATGTTATTGTTATATATGTTACTACTTACGGAATTTTGTTATATATATGTGCTACTTTCTCATTATTTTGATTATTTGGGACATAATTCTAACATTCGTGTTAGTAAGTTTGAAACTAACATATACCATAAATTGTTATACATGTATTGATATATATATTACTAATGGTGAATTGTAATGTCATATATTAATGTGTAATAACAAACCAAATCCCTCTAAACAGATTTGTTTAGATTGATTAGATTGTTATTATCCTAAATCAAATCTAAAGGTGATATGTAAACATATTTGTTTAGATTTTAGAAACAATTTTTGTGTATATAAACAATGTAGTATTGATGAATAAAACATTTGAATCAATTTCTTTACATGGTATCAGAGCCAACCAAAAACAAACTTTTGAGAAAATGTATATGGCACACATGATGACTGAAAGTGAAGGTTTTGTGACATATTCAAGAACCGAATATGCTCAGAAGAAAAAGTCTTCACCTTGGATACTTGATAGTTGGGCATCGAATCACATGACAAGGGATTTGCAACACCTGTGCAACATGAGGGACATGTCTGGATGTCCTATTGGACTTCTAAAGGGACACACTAACATCTCTACTAAGGAAGGAATAGTAAAACTTTCAAATGCAACTTGATTTCTCTATCACAATTGTCAGATTACTCAAACTATAATGTTCAGTTTACTGGTGATCTGTGTGTTATAGAGGACTGAACCTCGAAGGAATGAACTCTAGAAGTATGACACAAGAGGTTAGGAAGGAATGAACTCTAGAAGTATGAACGAAGGAATGAACTCTATCTTTTTCGAGAAGCCCCAGCGAAGAAGGCATGCAAAGTTGAAGGAATGAATGAGCTAGAAGTATGACACAACAGGTTAGGACATCCGTCTTGGAAAACTACTCAACTAATTTCTAATGATAGTCGAAGTGAAATTAGTAATTTGAAGAATAAAGTCTATGACATATGCCAAAGAGCAAATCAAACTAGAGAAACATTTTCATTGAGTAATAATAGAGTTTCTCATATATTTGACTTGATACATTGTGATTTATGAGGTCCATATAGAACTCGTTCATCTTGTGGGATTCATATTTTCTTGCTATTGTTGACGATTTCTCACGTGCGGTATCGATCTATTTGCTAATTGATAAGAAACAAGTCACCAAAGTGTTGGCAAGTTTCTTTTCTATGGTAGAAAATCAATATAACAAACGAGTTAAAAATGTGAGAAGTGATAATGGAACAAAATTCATTTGCATGGTAAATTATTTTCTAGATCATGGGATAGTGTTTTAAACTTCATGTACAGGGACACCTCAGCAAAATGGGAAGATCGAACGCAAACATAGCCATATTCTCAATGTTGCACGAGCTTTACGGTTCCAAGGTAATTTGCCTATTGATTTTTGGGAGAGTGTGTTTTAACAACATGCTATTTGATCAATCGTACACCAAGCACAATTTTAAAAGGTAAAACATCATATGAATTGTTATTTGGACAAGAACCCTCTTACACTCACTTACGTGTGTTTGATTCTCTTCCATTGAGTAATAATAAAGCTTCTCATATATTTGACTTGATACATTGTAATTTATGGGGTTCATATAGAACTCGTTCATCTTGTGGGACTTAATATTTTCTTGCTATTGTTGACGATTGCTCAAATGCTGTATGGATCTATTTTCTAATTGATAAGAAACTAGTCAACAAAGTGCTGACAAATTTCTTTTCTATGGTATAAAATCAATATAACAAACGAGATAAAACTGTGAGAAATGATAATGATCAGAATTCATTTGCATGAGAAATTATTTTCTAGATCATGGGATAGTGTTTCAAACTTCATGTACAAGGACACCTCAACAAAATAGGAGGGTCGAACACAAACATCCCCATATTCTCAATTTTGTACGACCTTTACGGTTCCAAGGTAATTTTCCTATTGATTTTTTAGGAGAGTGTATGTTAACAACATGCTATTTGATCAATCGTACATCAAGCACAATTTTAAAAGGTAAAACACCATATGAAATGTTATTTGGACAAGAACCCTCTTACAATCACTTACGTGTGTTTGGCTCTCTATGTTTCGCTCGCAACCAACACAATAATGGCGACAAATTTGCAAGTCGAAGTCGTAGATGTGACTTTGTGGGATACCCCTATGGGCAATGGGGTTGGAGAGTTTATGATCTAGAGACTCATGAATTCTTTGTTTCATGAGACGTGCAGTTCTTTGAAAACCAATTTCCATATCAATGTTCAGAAAATAAGAAAGAAACTGTGATGTGAACCTCTTGGATAAAAGGCTCTTGAACGATCTATCTTGGTTGGTGCTTGACTAAGCTCACCGTTGACTAGAGCTTTTTAGAATAACATAGGTAGCGGAAATAAGAAATTTGGATAAAAGAAGATGGATTAGATTTAAGGTGAAGGCGCCACAACATTTGAGGTGTTAATAAGCCAAAGTGATGCTCGCCATAAGAACTTGGTTCTTGATAAGAACTTCTCATCTTCGTTCAGCTAAGAAGGTTTGGAGAATACTCTCACAAGGATTCAATCCTTAATTCACATAGAATTCAACTTAACTTAATCTGTTTATTCCATTGCAAAAGTCTTACATTTATAGGCAAGTCACTAGGCTCCCACAGTTGGCTAACATTAAGATAGTAAGGCTAATGCATGGTAATCTAACATAGGATACCATGAGTCAAATGAATCTATTCCTAAACTAGACTACATTCAGTTGGTAAAGAAATTAGCACATGTGCTTCGTGTGCTTTATTACAATTGAAAGATAAACATAATGACTTATGTCTAGGATGCCTTGGATGCCACAATTGTAATGTGAAGAGCGTATGATTCCATTTCCTCTTAAGTGTACGACCCACAATTAAGTCACATGGTAAATGAGACTTGATGACTCCTTAATGCTCATGGCTAGGCTTGATGAGCTTCATAGGATTCTTGTTTGACCTTCAATTCAACACATGTTGAATTGTTGAAGTTATGACCTTCTTAATCGTCCTCGGGTGTACTTATGCTTGGCATTGGATTCCCTTTGTTAATGAAGGAATTTCCCTAGGCTGAATGATGAGTGATCATGCACTAAATAGCTTAGGATGCCGTTGGTGCAAGTTATTAGGCTGCCAACGGCTAGAACATGTCCATAATGTACCATTAATGCACAATTAAGGTCTCCAACGGGCACATGTTAATTCCACACGAGCATCTTTACTCCAACAGCTTTGAAAATGAATTAGCATTCCCCTGGATGAAATGTGCCCTGGTGAATTAAGCTTCAACGGTCCAGACAAGGTGTTTAAGCACCATAAATGCTCCATTAAGCCCCTCCACGGTCATATTTTGATTGCCCTCGAGCAATCTTCCTCCAACGGCTACAATAGTCTTTATTTACCTGTCAAATAATAATAGACTAAGTTAGAATGACTTTGGTTCATGAAAAATAAAAGTTGGTCCAAGCATTAAAGTGTCAGTTACACTTTTAGGCTTGACTTGGTCTTCCATGAACCATTTTTCAAACTGCACATTATTTATGGGCAGATTTATGATCAAAACACTTAAAATAAATTAACTAAGTGTTGAACAAAAATTAGCCCACACATTTATTATTAAAATTAAAAATGCTCAATACTAACTAAATTGGCTAGGCCTGACTCGGCCATGCTACGCCCAATGCCTAATGCGGCATGTTAGGCGCATGCGCCTCAGTCAGATTTCCTGGCCAGGCCATATTGATCCAGCGCTTGGTTCAGAACTTGGTACGCCAGGGACCTAAATTCGGTCAGAGTTGTCTCGGTCAGGTTCCATGCCTGATGCGTCTGGCTTCGTGCCAGGGTCAAATTTGGCGCTTGTTCCAGACCCGCGGCCTGTCTCATGCGCGTGGCCTGGTCCGTCTTTGGCTCGGTAAGAACCTTGGATCAAGATGCTACTAAGCATCTTTAAACCCCTTTGGGCTATTTTTGGCTCACCATCATGGATCAACCCTATGAGTTGTCCAAGAGCATTTTGAGCCCTTTTTTCCCTAGTCCTAGTTATAGGACCACTTATACTTCAAGGCCATCATAATCAAGGTTAGGCTCTTTGGGGTTCACATCAAACCGCTCATTCTTTGCCTATTGATGATATGGTGGACACTGGCCTTAATGATATTAAAATACCAATTGACCTTGCTCTCAACAGGGTGTATAAGTACTGTAGCAACCACAGGTGAAGCTTCCGAAAATCAAGACTCTGAACAGTCCCATGGCTGACATCTCATATGTCAGTTTTGTGATTCCAAACACCACAATGCCCAAAAATCCTGATGAAAATACATTACTTGGACGCAAACATCGTGTAAAATATCCATCAACGAGACTTCAAGAGTATATAACAAATACTGTGCAGAAGTTGAGTCCTTTCCCTAGTTCATCATCTTCACCACATTCTTAAGGTAGTCCCTATCCTATTTCTCACTATGCAAACTATGACAAATTTTCTTTACCATACAGAAACTTCCTTGCATAAATCACTAAAGAAAAAGAGCCCCGATACTTTCATGAGACAATAAAGAATTCACAATAGAGACATGCCATGCAAGCTGAGACAATAACGATACATGGAGCATGTAACCATTGCCTCTAGGGAAGAAATATCTCAGTGCAAGTGAGTGTATCACATCAAGTAGAATTATGATGGCACCATCGAGCAATTTAAGGCACAATTAGTATTAGGTATCAGTGGTTACAATACACCTAGAAGGGGGGGGGGGGCTTGAATAGG
>NW_017728884.1:157766-158252 GCF_001865875.1 Lupinus angustifolius
CTTAGACAGATACGATTAATTGCACAACAGTTAACTGATAATGAAACGAATAATAGAGCTTACAAATTTTATCAGAGTATCTTTCAGTATAGCACAAATACAAAATGTATCAATTAATTCTACTATACTAGATAATCGATTAAAAACAGTAAAGAGAGAGACAGAGAAAAAAAATCCTGCAACGCGAATTTTTATCCTGGTTCGTTTGCTTGTCCACTGCAAACTACATCCAGGCCTCCCGGCTGACTTGTGAGATTTCCTTCACTATAATTGAATCAATGTATTTACACGCACATCATCCAATTACAACACTTAGAAAATTACAAGAAAACAAAGAAACCTATTCTATGGTTTGACTCCCTTTCTACCGACAAAGAAAACGTTTCTTTCGGCGTAGCCCCAGCCAAGAATCTATGTTCTTTCCTTTTCTAAAACTCTAAGCAATTATGAAGATACACTCAATCTCTTAGGTGATAAGACACCACG
>NW_017728884.1:158352-159976 GCF_001865875.1 Lupinus angustifolius
AAGAATCAGTCCAGAACCCCAGATAATCGATTAAATGCCATCTTAATCGATTAACGTGATTCAAAATGTTAACTGATTCTGTTTTTCAAGTTTTCAGTTTCAACAACTTTTCAAACAGTTAGATTAATCGACTAACGTATGCCTTAATCGATTAACATCATTTTTAAATGTGTTCCAGTCGCAACAACTTTTCAAAGTAGTTGGGTTAATCGATTCAAGTATTAGTTAATCGATTCAAGTATTAGTTAATCGATTAACAACATTTTTCATGTGTATTTTTAAATACAAAACCTCAAATACGTTATGCACTTAGTTCATACATGTTTAACACTTAGTTTATGCCTAGAATGCACATATACATGTATTTATGTAATGCATGAACATATTATGAATGACATATCTCAAAGATGAAATGATTTAAAAGATTTATGCATATGAGACATGTATTAGGTGACCTAAGCCTTGCCTCAACTTAAACTAGATTCTAGTCTAAGCCTAGTACCAATTAAAGACTTAAGCACGTTGATTTGTTGGTGATCTTCAAGCTCTTATAAGCACAAGTTGTCCTCATCAAAACCATGACATATAAAGAGAGCTTTCCAAAGTGTTCCTCTTGACATGCACACTTTCAATCTCCCCCTTTTTGATGATGACAAACACTACATCAACTTCATCAATTGTAAGGACAATTGTTTGATGAATAAGCTTGAAGATTGTGTTGGCATGATTGATATGATGCGCAAATATATCGGAAGCTGTTATTACGACCAACCTGCACAATAAAAAACAACAAGACAACCTTTCTCCCCCTTTTGACATTATCAAAAAGATAACCCAGGTCAAAAAATTAGGAAGAGATATTGATTTAATCAAAAACAAAGTTAATGAATTAATTTGGGATTTAACAAATTAACCTGTTTTATTTTTCGGTAAATTGAACAAATGCGCTTGATTAGACAAAAGAAATAGCCAATAGGTAAAGAGAATGGCATAACGGATTTAATCAAATAGTAAGCAATGTTATCAACATCAAATCTCATATGATCAAGAACCATTCACGAAAGCAAATAAGCTATTCGACATAATTAAAACAAAAAACAAAATAATAGCATAGCATAAAGAGTCAAAGAAGTCAGGAACTGTTACAAACCATAATATGTCAATCAAAGACAAATAAAAAGACATGAATAATTTCTAAAAACAGAAACAACAACTGAATCCATAAAGTGCCATAAAGAAGAAATAAACCTAAGGGTAAGATGGCCTAGGTCTAAAGTCTTCTAAACTATGGTTGAGGCGGAGGATGGTCAATCTGATCATCAGGAAAAGCAATGTTCTGATCACCTCTGATAAGCACAGATAGCTTCTGAAATTCTAAACAAAACATAGCATTCTGAGCTTCAGCATTAGATTGAATCATGTTCCTCAGCTCCTGAAATTTGTTGTCGGTATAGGCAATCTGACGTTCTTCATACTAATCCATGCCTGCAAAATAAGAATCCTTCAACCCTTGGAAGTGAAGATCCATACTGTTGTTAAAGATCCATACGGTTGTTGAGCCGTTGCTCCATAGCTTCCATCTGAGCTAAACCAAAAGCAGAGTTCTAAGGTGCTGTTCCAGAAG
>NW_017728884.1:160076-160343 GCF_001865875.1 Lupinus angustifolius
CTTGTCCCTTTAATTCCAAAAACTGAACGGCTCCTTGAGCCTCCATATCATGCGGGAAATTAAAGTTCTGCCGCCAACCAGGTTAAATCGACATACCTTATGCACGTGGGTTTGCGACCTTGGAATTTCGCCAAACGGGTTTCTTGCAAGATGAGTGAATAATAGGGGTCACTGCGGTCCCGAGTGGAAGGTGAACCGACTTCCCTTCTTCGTATACGGGTAGCTGTAGTCTTGACCCTTTTTGAACGACCTTGCTCCATTGTATGT
>NW_017728884.1:160443-160890 GCF_001865875.1 Lupinus angustifolius
TAGTCTGGCTACAGGAGCGTAGGTTTCGTCATAATCGATACCCTCCTCCTGGTTGTAGCCTTTGGCCACCAAGCGTGCTTTATTTCGAATTATTAAGCCAGATTCATCAAGTTTATTTCTGAAGACCCATCGAGTACCAATCACGGGATGATCTTTAGGTTTAGGGACCAAGTCCCAAACACTGTTACGCTCGAACTGGTTTAGCTCTTCTTGCATAGCTATACCCTAGTGTACATCCTCAATGGCCTCATCAACGGTCTTAGACTCAATTTTTGATACAGAAGCTACAAAATTATAGAAATTTTGTAAGGAACTACGGGTTACCACTCCCGTAGATATGTCACCTATTACTTTGTCGATCGGGTGAGCTTTCTTGGTTTTCCACACAGCTGACATGTCTGAATACTCCTGAGGTTTGGCTTGACCTTCTTCATTAGATCCTTTTTC
>NW_017728884.1:160990-161373 GCF_001865875.1 Lupinus angustifolius
TTATTAGATAAAATATCACGAATGACACAACAATCAGAATCGAAAGATACACGATTACATTTATCACAGAGTTGGCTTATACTCAAAAGGTTATCTTCTAGTCCTTCAACATAAAGGACATTATCAATTAGAGTTTGGGATGAGTTACCAACTGTTCCAGTGCCAAGTATCTTTCCCTTGTTGTTGTCTCCATAAGTGACGTATCCTTTTCCTTTAAGTGAGAGATCCAGGAAATTTGATCTATCACCTGTCATATGTCTCGAACACCCACTGTCTAAGTACCATTTTTGTCCATGTGTTCGGAGACATACCTGCAAAATAGATTACTTACTTTTCTCAGGTACCCAATTTATGTTGGGTCCTTTTCTGTTAGTGATTAGGGA
>NW_017728884.1:161473-161970 GCF_001865875.1 Lupinus angustifolius
GAAAACGTTTCTTTCGGCGTAGCCCCAGCCAAGAATCTCTGTTCTTT
Source organism: Lupinus angustifolius (assembly GCF_001865875.1). Lineage (NCBI taxonomy): Eukaryota > Viridiplantae > Streptophyta > Magnoliopsida > Fabales > Fabaceae > Lupinus > Lupinus angustifolius. The sequence continues at coordinate 161,521 of NW_017728884.1, forward strand.
CCTTTTCTAAACCTCTAAGCAATTATGAAGATACACTGAATCTCTTAGGTGATAAGACACCACGATATTCCCTTGTTACAACAATTTACACAACAAAATAGAAGAGTAAAATCAAGCTAAAACAAAGCTCAAATATGAGAAGAAGGCTTTACTCTAAAACACCTAATACAAACTCATGCAATATGACAATGTATTAGTATGAAAACAGAAGTTACAGAATCTACAAAACTTCACGAAAAGCATCAATAATATGCATGAACATGTGAGGGAAAATATGAGAAATTATAACATGAAATGCACTCAATCCTAAAGCATAGAATCTCTCCTTTCTAAACTCACAAATGCACTAACAACTAGATGCAACAAATATCACGTAAAATGCTCTAACTCTCTAAGAAATGCAACATGCAACTTATGAGATCAATTCTAAAAACGCAGTTTATAAAGAAT
>NW_017728884.1:162070-175955 GCF_001865875.1 Lupinus angustifolius
TATGAGACATGTATTAGGTGCCCTAAGCCTTGACTCAACTTAAACTAGATTCTAGTCTAAGCCTAGTACCAATTAAAGACTTAAGCACGTTGATTTGTTGGTGATCTTCAAGCTCTTATAAGCACAAGTTGTCCTCATCAAAACCATGACATATAAAGAGAGCTTTCCAAAGTGTTCCTCTTGACATGCACACTTTCATTTAGTTGTGCTCATAAATCATCAAGAGAATGATATCAACTACACTGAAACATTTGCTCTTGTCGCGAAAATAATAACAATGCAAACTATTCTTGTACTGGCAGCAACCAAATCATGGGAACTTCATCAAATGGATGTACACAATGCATTTCTACATGGAGATCTCCATGATGAAGTGTTCATTCGCTTGCCTCTTGGTTTTTCTGTTTCCCACAAAAATATTGTGTGTAAACTTTGATAATCATTGTACGGATTAAAGAAAGCTTCGCATTGTTAGTTCACTAAATTGTCTCATGCACTTGTGTCTTATGGATTTAAGCAACCATGTCTTGATTATTCTCTATTCACCTTGCATCAAAAAGGGGTTCATCAGGTTGTTCTTGTTTACGTCGACGATATAATCATTGCCGACAATGATTCCTCATACATCAAATGGTTTAAAACCTATCTCAATGAATGTTTTCACATGAAAGATCTTGGCACATTGAAATATTTTCTAGGTATTGAGGTTGCTTATAATCCTATAGGTATTTTTCTCTGTCACCGTAAGTACACACTCAATATTATTTTTGAAGTTGGGCTCATCGGTGCTAAACCTGCATGCACCCTATTAGAACAAATCATCGTCTGTCTCTTGCTACAAGAACTCTTCTTGCCAACCCTAAACTCTATCGTCGATTGATTGGCGATTGATTTATCTATGTGTCACACGCCCAGAGCTTTCATTCATTATTCATACGCTATCTCAGTTCATGCGGGAACCACAAATTTAGCACTGGGAAGCTTCCCTCAGAGTGGTTCGATTTATCGAGGGCATTCATAGTCAAGGCATATTGCTTTCTCACAACTGTGATCTCCCGCTTCATGGATAGTGGGACTCCGAATGGGCTAGTTGTCCTCTTACACACCGCTCCGTTACAGGTTGGCTTGTCCAATTTGGTTAATCCTCTATCTCTTGTAAAACAAAGAAATAACACATTGTTTCTCAATCGTCGGTTGAAGCTAAGTATCGGTCCATGACAACTACTACATGCAATCTCAAATGGTTAAAATGAATTCTTTCTAATCTTAGCATCACTCATAATAAACTAATACACGTGTGCAAATAATAGACTAATTACAAAAGAATGGTGTGTTGGTTTTATTTCTTCAAATTATACAAAGTATTGTTCACTACTTTGCTTGTTCTGTTTTGTTCTCATGATGTAATCGTACTCCTTTTCTTTGTCTTGATTCTTATCCTTTGTTGCAGCTTGTGCTTTTGTGTTGTATGCATGTTTTGTTATTATCTTGGCATCATTATCATTCAATAAAGGGAGCCGCAAATACTTCGGTAGAGAAGGAGTTGAGAAATGTTGAGTAAATATACCTCAATTGATGCACTTTCTCTGAATGGGAAGCCTCTACTTATAGGCAAATAACACTATTGAAGTGTTTCCGTCATCCTATGTCGGACTTGGGTTTTTTTTTTCATTTCATACTATAAAGTTTTCTCTTTGTTCCAACAAGCACTTAAAAGTCAACCCTATAAGAAATACCTTGTTGGACCAGACTGTGACCGGGGAGCCTCCAACCACCAGGGAGCCTCCAACCACCAGGGAGTTCCATTGTTACATGGGTATGGGAAGAGTGAAAAGTCACAAGTGAGACACCACGTCTTGAACCAAAACCTTAAGGCATTAGTTCCATGGGTCTTTCATTCTTATAAACTCTTTCATTCCTCCCCGCATATCCAATGTGGGACTTCACACTTGAATAAGCTCAACAATCTGCCCCTCAAGTATGGGTACCACACACTTTCCGGTCCGCTCCCCCTTGAGTCCACCATGTCCCAGCCGAACTATCGGCTCTGATACCACTTGTTGGACCAGATTGCGACCGGGGAGCCTCCAACCACCAAGGAGTTCCATTGTTACATGGGTATGAGAAGAGTGAAGAGTCACAAGTGAGACATCACGTCATGAACCAAAACTTTAAGGCATTAGTTCAATGAGTCTTTCCTTCTTATAAACTCTTTCATTCCTCCCCGCATATCCAATGTGAGACTTCTCACTTGAATAAACCCAACATACCTCATGTTACATGAATAGATATTTATTTTGTTTTTTAATAGTATAACTCTTGAATGGAAAGTTGTGAATGAAATGGTAAGACTCTGGGGAAATAGTCTATATATAGTGCTTGATGGAAGCACTATATTTATTACAAAAAAGACTTTAAACATTGTCTCTATATCTGCCCAGAAATGTTGCTCTATTAGTCATCATTAAATAAAGAGTATAGAAAGAAAGGGAAAGAGAAGGAAGAGTTTCTCTATTGACGAAGAACAATACATAACAACAAATGAGGATCGTCTCGCATTGGATAAAGGTTGATAATCTATATCCATTCATATAATGTCATAACTATGATTTCTTAAGATCCATTTACACATGGTTTCCATGATAAACTTACATGTGATATCAGAGCACTATATTTAAGAACTTATAGTTTTCCATTAATTTTGAATCGATCTTGAATAATGTTTTGAAATATATTGTTGAATATTTAAAGAACCAATATATAATTATTTTCACTTCACTGTAAATATAATGATAACATGGAGGTATTAAGCACTTCACGTAATATATATATATAATAACTCATGGTACTCTATAATGCATTCTATTTCTGTTTTATATATAACGGAATAGGAAAAGGCATTTACAATATATATTAGAAGCATTGTTCACTTTATATAGCTTTTCATGTTCTCATTTTAAGTAACACTATTCACTGCAATTAAGGGTGGAAACAGGTTAGGCCAGACTTTACCTTAAACAGGCCCAGCCTATATAGCATATAGGAGCCTGAGCCTGACCTGTTAGCCTGTTTAAAAAAAAAATTCAGAGCCTGAGCCTGGCCTGTTTAAAAGCCTGGCCTGGCCTGTTAGCCTGTTTAAAAGCCTATTATACTATATGGTCATTAATTAGGCTACTATGTCTACATTTAAATGGGCTTATAGGCCTACTTTTAGTTAGGCTAATCTAATTCTAATAATTAAATTATATTTTTGTATACATTTTTATATTAATATTACATATATAATAATATTATTTATATTAAAATAGTATAAATTCAACATTCATATATAATATAACTAAATAGGCCGACCTGTTAGGCTTAATAGGTCTTTTAGGTGGCCTAAAGTCTGGCCTGTTAAGCTAAATAGACTTTTTAGAAAGCCTGAGTCTGACCTGTTAATGAAAAAAGTCTGGCCTGACCTAGCCTGTTATAGGCCAGGTAATAAGCCCCTGATAGACGGCCTGACCTGTTTCCACCCTTAACTGCAATATATTTACATATATTATGTTATTGTTATTATGTTGTTACTATTGTGCTATATATTTTGGAGAATGTGAAAAATAGAATATAAACATGCACTATGTTCTTCAAATTTCTGTATATGTTCTATAGACACTTAAATATAAATGTGTTTTTTTTTCGAACTCACATTTACTGTTAACATTATATATGTATTGTGAAATATATTATTACATTAGATTTACTGTTAACATTATATATATGTATATTTATATTATTACGTTAAGAAATATGTAATATATATATATATATATATATATATATATATAAAAGGTTAACATATATGTAATATATATGATATAGATGTTATATATATAGATATAACCTTGACAAATGATATATGATTAAGTGATAATTTTTCATTTGAACTTTTGACGCAATTGTTTTATGAATATGTATGTAACATTGTAATTTATGTGCAAGTTTGACGGTCATATATATGTGAATAGTATGACTTTTAGTGTTTGGAATTATAGTATGATAGATTTATTAATCATCAAAGTGGTCAAATCTTTATGTCATTTAATTCTAAATTGTATGATCATATTTCCTTTGTTTGGAATCATTGTATGATAAATGTGTTAATCACCAAAGTGGTCAGATCTTTATATTTATTTAATTCTAAATTGTATGATCATATTTCATTTACTCATTAATTTGATGTTATGAATGATATAACAATTATTTGTTTATGAGTAAATGGAAATTCATTATTATGATACATTTAGGGTTTGTTTGGGAGTTGAATTTTGGAGGGGAAGGAAGGGAAAGGGAAGGCTTGAGAGCCATGAAATACACTTGTAAGATGACTCTTAAGCCTTCCCTTCCCATTCCTTCCCCTCCAAAATCCATCTCCCAAACAAGCCCTTAAGAATCGCTCAAAGGTTGATTCTTTGTTCTTATAATCAATGAGCATGTATGTTGGTAGTGTAAATGCAATATTAGTTATATATATATATATATCCAAAGATAGTAAAGGTTTCTAATATATGCATGCATCATTGTCAAATTATGTGAATTTATTTTAGTATCATTATGTCTAGTATGGTATATTGATAGATTACTCAAATATAAACATTAATATACACTTATAAAGTAATCTGAATTAATTTAGCATATTAGCAGATAACTCAAGGCCTAAATGTTTTTTGTTTAATTTTATTGATAATAATACATGTTATTTTGCATTCCCAATTCTCATATTTTCAAACTTTTAATATACTTAACTTCTTTGAATGGAGTGAACAAATCCAATTTTACCTTGGGGTAATGAATTTGGAATTGTCACTTACAGAAGATAAACCAAGTGTTATTGCTAATATAAGCACTAAAGAACATAAAGTTCATTATAGGAATTGGGAATGATCAAACAGATTGAGTCTAATGTATATGCGAATGAGTATTGTTGGCAACATTAAGTCAGTTCTTCCTAAAACTGAAAATGCTAAAGAAATGCTAAAGTTTGTAAAAGAGCGCTCTCAAACTTCTGACAAGTCTCTTCTAGGGACACTAATGAGTATATTGACCACCATGAAGTTTGATTTTTCTCGTACTATGCATGAACATCTTATTGAAATGACAAACATCACAACAAGCCTTAAACATTGGAAATCGACGTGGGTGAAAAATTCCTTGTGCAATTTATACTAAATTCATTACCCTCTAAATATGGTTTTTTTCCAAATGAACTATAACACCATGAAAGATAAATAGAATGTGCATGACTTACATAGTATGTTAGTTCAAGAGAAAACCAGAATGAGGAGCCAAGGAAACCATTCCATCAATTATGTTAATTATCAAGGAGCTAGAAATAAAGCTAGTAAGAATCGTGACAAGAAAGGGAAGGGACTCTTAAATATTAATGAGTCATCTTCTCAAATCCACAAGAATGAACATCATGATAACATATGTCGTTTCTGTAGAAAGATTGGACATTTTCAAAAGGATTATCCAAAATGCAGATGTTGATTTGTAAAGAAATGTAAGCTTAGTGCTTATGTATGTTTTGAATCAAACTTGGCAGAAGTTCCTTATATTAGTTGGTCGATTGACTTTGGATGTACTGCTCAAGTTTCTACTACTATGCAGGGATTCATCACGACCCGAACTACAAGACCAAATGAAAAATTTGTTTTTATGGGAAATAGAGTGAAGGTTCCATTGGAAGCCATCAGGACTTATCGTTTAATCCTTGATACTGGAAATCATTTAGATTTATTTGAAATCTTTTATGTACCTAATGTATCTTAGAATTTGGTTTCTTTATCTAAACTTGATGTTGCAGGATAATCTTTTAAATTTAGTAATGAATGTTTCAGTTTGTATAAATATACTCATTTAATTGGCAATAGTATATTATGTAATAAATTGCACAAGTTAAATCTTGATATTCTTTTTCTGAAACACTTTTAACCTTGCATCATAACGTTGGAATTAAGTGTGACTTAATTGATGAACATTATGCTTACATGTAACATAAATGTTTGTGACATATTTCCAAAGAAAGAATGAAAGGGTTAGTAAAGAATGAAATATTTTCGGATTTAGATTTTACTAATCTGAATCTATGTGTGAATTATTTTAAAGGTAAACAAATAAAACATACAAAGAAAGGAACCGCAAGAACCATCAAGCTTCTCAAAATTATACACCTAGAAATTTGTGGATCTTTTGATGTTAATTCTTTCAATAAGGAAAAATATTTCATTACCTTCATTGATGATTATTCATGTTATGGACATATCTATTTATTGTCTGAAAAATCTCAAGCGTTAAAAGTTTAGAGATTTACATTACTAAAGTTGAAAGACAATTAGATAAAAATGTGAAATTTATCAAATCTGATTGAGGTAGTGAGTATTATGAAAGATATGATGAAAATGGACAACATCAAGGTCCATTTTCTAAATTCCTTGAAAGTCGTGGCATATGTGCACATTACAAAATGACAGGTACACCGCAACAAAATGGTGCATCAGAAAGGCGTAATAGAACATTGTTGAATATGGTTAGGAGTATGATGAGTAATTCATATTTACCCATTTCATGTGGACTTATGTTTTAAAGACTGCCAAATATTTATTAAATAGGATTCCTAGTAAGGCAATTCCTAGTAAGGCAGTTCCAAAGATTCCTCTTGAAGTTGATGGACCTACAATAGAAGAACCACAAGAGATAGCATTAAGAAGATCTCAAAGAGAAAGACGATATGATATTACTGATGATTATATGGTTTACCTACATGAGTTAGAATGTGACATAGGAATTGAGAATGAGACAATTACATTTTCACAAGCCATGGACAATGATAATGTTGATAAATGGTTAAACACCACGAAAGATGAGTTAAAATCTATGAAACAAAATGAAAGTTGGGACCTTGTTGAGTTACAAGAAGATTGCAAAACAATTGGTTGTAAGTGGGTTTTCAAAACCAGAAGTAATTCTTATGGTAACTTAGAACGTTATAAGAGCAGTCTTATAGCAAAAGGCTATACTCAAAATGATGATATTGACTATAAATAGACATTTTCACCAGTCTCTAAGAAGACTCACTTAGGATTATCATGGCATTGGTGGATCATTATGATTTGGAGTTAGTTACACCAAATGGATGTGAAAACCGCCTTTCTAAATGGGGATTTAATGGAAAAGGCCTATATGGATCAATCAATGGGATTCACAAAGAAAGGAAAATAACAAATGGTGTGTAGGTTTAAGAAATCAATATATGGATTTAAACAAGCTTAACGATAGTGATATCTTAAGTTTAATGATATTATTGTATCCTTTGGGTTGAAGTAAAATATTGTTGATCAATGTATATACCTAAAGGCCAGTTGGAGTAAGTTTATCTTAATTTTATATGTTGATGATATTTGCTTGCAACTAATGATCTTGGTCTTTTTAATGAGACTAAGACGTTTCTCTCTAAAAAGTTTGAAATGAAAGATATGGGTGAGGTAAGCCATGTGATTGGAATAGAAATATTTCGTGATAGATCACAAGGACTTATAGGCTTGTCTCGAAAATCATATATTAACAAAATTTTAGAGATATTCAGAACGGATAAATGTTCAACATCTCTCATTCCAATTCAGAAATGAGCCAAGTTTAGTATCATGCAATGTACAAAGAATGATTTGGAACGAAAGAAAATGGAAGAAATTCCTTATGCATCTATAGTTGGGAGTTTAATGTATGCCCAGACTTGTACACGACCAAATAGTAGTTTTATAGTTGGAATGATAGGAAGATGCCAAAGTAATCTTGGTATAGAACATTGGAAAGCTACACATAAAGTTTTGAGATACTTGCAAGGTACAAGGGAACACATGCTTACTTATAGGAGATCAAATCATGTTGAGGTTGTTGGATATTCAGATTCAGACTTTACCAGATGCATAGACACGAGAAAGTCTACTTTCGGTTATGTATATTTATTAGCTAGAAGAGCTATCTCATGGAAGAGTGCGAAGCAGAATGTCATTCCTGCTTCCACAATGGAAGCTGAATTTGTGGCATGCTTTGAGGCCACAGATCATGCAAAATGGCTACGGAACAAGTATTCTAAAGGTGTTAAACTTGGGGATGTCAACAGTGTTGCCAAGCCGCTGAAATTTTATTGTGATAATTCTGCATCAGTCTTCTTTTATAAGAACAACAAGTATTCTAAAGGTGTTAAACATATGGAGGTGAAGTACTCTGCCGTTATAGAAGAAGTTCAAAAACTTAGAGTATCAATTGAGCATATTAACATTAACCTTATGATTGCAGACCCTTTGACGAAAGGGTTACTGCCGAAAATATTTACTGGCCATGTTAAAAATATGGGCATTATGTCTGTGAGTGAATGTTGAACATTATATTATTAATAATAAAGTCTCAATATTTGACACTCTGAGCTTATTAATTTTTAAGTTTCTGATTAATATTTTATTTTCACGCTTATGTAGGCATGTGAGAATGATAGTGTTGAAAATAAAATTTTCTTTCTAAATGGTATTATTATGTGATTCCCATTAATGTGTCATATTAGGAATAAGACTAATATATTAGTACATGGAAGGGACTATATCAAATAAATGATGTACAATTGTCATGACTCTTATTAGTTCTTGTTCTTAATCATGTCTTGTAATGTAATGAATATGAAAAACATATTCTAATTATGCGCATTATGTTTGATATACATCATATCATGAATTGTATTGTCACATGAGCCAAGTGGGAGAATGTAAGAAATGCCTCATGTTACATGAATAGATATATTGTTTTGTTTTTTAATAGTGTAACTCTTAAATGGAGAGTTGTGAATGAAATGATAAAACTCTTGGAAAGAGTCTATATATAGTGCTTGATGGAAGCACTACACTTATTACAAAAAAGACTTTAAACAATTTCTCTATCTCTGCCCAGAAACGTTGCTCTACTAGCCATCAATAAAGAATGAGCATAGAAAGAAAGGGAAAAAGATAGAAGAGTTTCTCTCTTGAAGAAGAACAACACGCAACAACAAAGGATGATCGTGTCCCCATGGATAAAGGATGGTAATCTATATCCATTCTTATTATGTGAAAACTATGATTTCTTAAGAAGCATTTACACATGGTTTCCATGATAAACTTACAAACCCCTCAATGTTTGTAGGAAACGGCATGGGGGAAGTAGGGAGATTGATAAAGGAAAAAGAGTTTGATACAAAAATAATTCTTTGATGACCTAATCTACCACGGTGGAGATAAATCGCAAGGCCATTAGAAATGAATGAAGAACATCGTCCAAAATTCAGAATCTGAGGCAATGGTGATTATTTTTATGAAGGGCACAAAATAAGTAATCATAGTGTAAACCAAAGACTCAACATCATATATATATCATTCGAAGACGACTCGAAAATGGAACCTTGTTAGATGAAAATACACCTAAAAAATAAGTGAACACTATTGCTAAAGGCTTTTACAGTAGGATGCCTTTCAATTAACCAAGACAAATATATATAAAATTGGTTCCATCCACGTTGATAGCCTAGAGCTACCATGTCTCAATAATCAACGAACAAATTTTGGTCAATTCTCCTTCCTTGAAGTAATGAGGACCTCGTAGGCAGTACTTACACATTTCCACCATTAGCATATGAGTTCCATAACTCATTACCACAGTCCCCTATGAGGAGATTCATCACTAAATAAACCTTCAACCTCTAGAAATAATTCTTCAGTCAATGTAAACAATTTCCCTTTAAGCACATTAACCTAAGTTTTATCCTTAAACTTAAATTTTTTATAAAATTCCTGATTCAAGAGGGATAAATATTACCGTTCAGTTCTAAGAAGGTGTTGACCCGTTGAACCTCTAGTCCGTGAGGAAATTTGAAGGTATGTTCCATCATCCAAACCATGTCCGCATACCGGATGTAAGTTGGCTTTCGACCAATAAATGTTGCTATCTATGCAGCTTGGAGGGCAAGAGAGTAATAAGAATCATTCCTTAAGGTTTTTCTGCCACCTTGTGCGGATGAAGATCCACCAACCTCAATGTTTTGTGCACGTTTGGCAATATATTTGATTCTCTTTGACTTGCCATCACTCAACTTTGCAACTGATTGAGGAGATAATCGATTAACCAAATCGATTTTGGAAAAGGGGTTAGGGTGTCTAAATTGGGAAACTGTAGGTTATGGTGAGGTTAATTGGAAGGTTAGGAGAGGAGAGAAAGAGTAGAAAATGATTGGGTATGCTCTAATTTGACTTTAGAGCAAAAATTAGATGAAAATCTATGAGCAGAAGACAAGGTATGAGAAGTTAGGGTTTAAACGAAAACTGAAATAGGAGCAATACTTGAGTCTGGTCTATTACTATATTTAATCAATTAAGGACGGATTTAGTCGATTATCGATTTAAGAAATTCCTCAATTTAATCGATTAAGACGACAAATTATCGATTAAATTTAAAAAAAAAATTAAGCTCATGTAATCGATTAATAGTGAGTTAAAAGATTATAGTTGTTAAAGAAGCTTCAAGGCTTTGTTGGAAGCTACTGGGTAGAAGAATAAGGTTGTCGTCGACAAACGCAGGAGTGTTAAAGTTTACAATGTGGGGGACGATGTGACAGTGTTCATACGAAAGGAGAGGTTCCCAATTGGTACTTACAACAAGCTGCAGTCACACAAGTATGGTCCGTTCAAAGTGACTCGAAAGATCAATGACAATGCCTATGTGGTAGCTCTCCCAGATTCCATGATTATATCCAATACTTTCAACGTTGCTGACATTCATGAGTATCAGGCAGATAAGGCTTTTTATTAAGAAGAGAACTTGAGGTCGAGTTCTTAAAAGGTAGAGGAGACTGATGTCGGAAGGCTGGTTGCGCGTATCAAAGACAAAGTCGTTTGTGGAAAAGGAACGACATTTTAATATTTTTAGCAATTATCTTTTCAATATCTTCATTATTTTTTCATTATATTTTCTTTAGTATTTAAACACTTTTGGGGATGTAGTTGTCATTAACATATTATATTCATTAATAAAATTTGAGAGTTTTCGTTTTTTGGTGGATTCCAGAGCTCTATCTGTCAGCTTTGTTGCTTGCAAACTTGTGTTTTTGTTATAAGTTTAGTGTTTGTCAGTCATGTGTGCTTCCAACTGCATCAACCCTCTATACCAAAAAGAGAAAGGAAGGTCGTATTTGAAATTGAGGAGGATAGTGACAATGATAATCTCTATGGTTCCCCTAAAATCCAGAAAATGGTTGTTAGTACTATTGCTTCAATAGTTACTAAGAAGAATTGATCTTTCAAGCCCAGTGACTTCATATTTAAGTCCCATAGCTAACATTGTTGTTGATTGTTGAGTTAGCTATGAAATCTCCAATTGATAGTCTAGATCATATTTCTGCTACTCCATCGGAACCTACACAACAACCGCTATTCCCTCACTCTAACCAACAAGAAAACCCATACCATCACCAAAAACAACCTTGGCTACATACCAGTACTCTGATAGGAGCCATATATCCAAAACTGCCGCAACCACAATTCCCTTATATTGACCTGTCAACTATACATAATGGGCATTATTAAAATCTCATTCATTTTCGAAGAGATTAGGAAAATATTGTTCCATTCATTGCAAACGAAACTTGTCTCAAACATATGCTTCTACCCCAACCAACATATGAAACTAAAGCAAGGCTCATATTGTAGGCTTTGTCTCATCACTTGATTCTATCTGAGGTGATTTCTTATTTGTAATTTGCTTTCTTTATGGTTGACAAAACAAGGTTTCACAGACAAAATTTATAGAATAAATATTTGTTTCAGTCTCTCATCCTTTTCGATTTTACTAGTTTGGTTCTTCAAAAATTCAAACTCCAAAATGGTTCCTAGTAATTTCGAATGTGAATCAAATTAGTCCTTACAAGATGTTGTGAAACATACTAAAAAGGACTAATTTGATCACCATTTAAAATTTTGGGGACCATTTTGAGTTTTCCAATTTTTGAGGAAATAAACTGGTAAGATCGAAAAATACGAGGACTTAAATGAGTATTTACTCAAATTTATATCATTCATTACCCTTACACTTTATTTGGGGATCAACATGTGTAACTAAGGTGGATACATTAAAATTCAAAATCTAAGAACAAAATCTCTTTTACTTATTGAAATCAAAATTGAAGAATCTATGCACTAAATGTTTGGATGAAAGATAAAGTTAAACCTAAAAGCAAACCAAGATTACATAACAATAAGAAGCTCCGATGTACTCCACATTATCTTAGATTGTGTTTTATATTGCATTTTGTATTTCACAGGTCTAAGATGAATGAGATAGATGTCTAAATATTTATAGCAATCATATCAATTATCTAATATAAAATTAAAATGATGTTAATAACAAAAAATTTAACTGATTTTAACTGATTTTTGCAACAAATAATTGATTTTTTAACTGATTTTTGCAACAAATAATGGATTATGACAAAGTGTTAATCAACTACTTCATGACTGAAACTCAAAAGTATTTATTTTAGACTTGGAAGTTTCACATCATTGATTACAAAGACACAATTTTCAACAAACCACCCGGGTACCTCTTCATTCTATGCAAGCTGTGAAAGGACAAGATCATGATCGTCGGTATTGTTGGCAATGAAAACCGGACATGTGGGTATCCACCTGAAACCAATCCAAATTTAACAGGAAAAACCTAATGTGATTGGATTCGAGTTCAGGTTTTACCCGAGTTTAACTTTCGGGTTCGGGTTTGGTAGAACAAAGACTCTACCCCGAACCTGCCCAGAACCTGCCCAGAACCTACCCCAAACCTGCAAAGAAGTAATATAATTCAATTTAAAATTATTTAAAATTGAAAGTTCTATCATGTGTCCATTGTTTTTTATTTCTAATTTTACTTTACATAGAAAATAGAAATGCGAGAGAAAAATGAAACAAAAATCATACCGTAACTTTCCTTAGCACATTTATTATTTTCGAGTTTTTTATCGGGTTTGGGGATTGTATCGTTGTTTTCAACCCCATTAAGTTCGGGTTCAGGTTTTGGATTTGGGTATGTACAAACTCGATCCCTATCAGCTCCGTTGTCATTCCTAATCGTAGGTGAAATTTGTCATGTTTGGTGTAGTGAAGGCCGTCTATGGTGGTCATTAGAGTGGTAGAGAAGATTTTTGAAATACTTTCCTACTGCAACCTTCAAGACTTCTTCTTCCAAGATGGGGATACCAGTAGGAAGAGTGATGGAGTGGATCTTGTTTCTCCTACGAATAATTTCTTGAATGTAAAAATACGGTGTTTCTAATGCCAAATTTCATCCAGCTTTCTCAAGATTTCTGATACCAGTTCCTCTACTCGTGAAGAAAGATTTGACCATACTCCCTTTGAAGTTACTATTGAAGGGAACAGATAGATGATGAGTCCTTGTTTTCAAGTATCATCTAAATTCCCTTGAGTCTAGCTACCAAATACCTATTGCGTTTAAAAGTGTTCCCAAAAACATCCTTGTCGAAACAGATTGACTCATATTTAACCTTGTGAGAGCCAAAAGGTACATTAGATGAGAAAAATGTCCAAGCATTCTTAACCCCATTCTGATATTCTTTATGTCCAGTCCATGTTGCTTTAAAACGAAAAGACCTTGATCCTTTTGAAGCTATTTTTTCAACATAGTACATGATTATAGGATTGTGATCTAAATGAAGTATGCACTTGTTTTCAATAAATGTCTCTATAAAAACTATCGTCCATTCAAACTTAGCCATGCATCTATGTTGAAAGGAATTTTCTCTTCGGTGTGTTTTCTT
>NW_017728884.1:176055-176324 GCF_001865875.1 Lupinus angustifolius
ATACTCTTGGTGTGCCGAAACGAGTAAAAATATTCGTTTTCAAAAATTTTACCATAGTTTTCGCATCAGCTTTGGGTGTTGCCAATGCTTCCACCCATCTGGAAACATAGTTAACAACCACCAAGATATATTCATTTGAAAATGATGATGGGAAGGGTCCCGTAAAGTCATTGCCCCAACAATAAAAAATTTCCATTTCTATGATATTTTGTAAAGGCATTTCACTTTGTTTCTCAAGTCCCCCAGACCTTTGGCATGCATCACACTTT
>NW_017728884.1:176424-178275 GCF_001865875.1 Lupinus angustifolius
AAATTCAAATCTTTTAGAATATAAGAAGAAGAAGAAATACATAACCATATTCAAAAGAAATTGTTAGGAGCATGAGCCATCCATCCAAGGATTGGATGCTTTGAGTTCCAAATGAGATTACAAAATTGATTTTTGCATCTCATTTGCCTTCTCCTTTTTCTCCTCTTGAATTATAAATTAAAATTACAAAACTTACTTAAATAAAGTTCCTAAGCTAAGAACAAGAAGAGAGAACTTCGGAGAAGAATTTCTAGGCAAAATATGAGTGAAAATGTGAATTTGATGCCCTTTTGCTCGAATGGAATGTGCCCTATTTATAGAAATTCTTCTGGGCTGCTGAGCTGCTTTTCAGCCCCGCTAAGCAGCTGACCAAACCCTTCAACATGGGTTTGGTCACTTGATCAAGTAACTTTGTCACCTCCTTATGCTTGACTCATCATAGCTAATTGTGAGCTATGAAACCAGCTATTGTGAGCTACTCTGAAAAGCCTATGGTGGGCTACTTGAGGTGAGTTCATTGGTGACTTCATAGTTTTCTTGATGGCTAAGTCAAGTCTGGGTGCACACCGCTTAGCAAACCTGTTGCACTGCTAAGCTGCTTGTTCAGCAACTTTGACCGTGCTGACTGGGACGTGGCCTGGTGCTTACTGATCTGGTCAGGAGTCTGGTTCTCCGCTAAGCTGCTTGGTAGGACCGCTAAGCTACTCGTTTAGCAGCTTGGACATGTGCCAAGCTTGTGTCTGACTGTGTCAAGCTAAGTTCTGACCGTGCCAGGACTAGTCTGGTGCTAGGCTGAGCTGCCAAGCAGGTACGCTCAGCTACTTGCTTGAGCAGCTTGGTCCAAGCCAGGTTGGCGTCCAGGTCAGGCTAGTGTCCAGGTCAGCTTAGCATGGCTTGAATTCTTGTCCATCTTTTATTCTTTAATATTCAATTTCCTACAAAACTCAAAGAAAACATGGACAAGAATTAATAAAGAACTAATTTATTCAATCATGCAAAATTCACCTAAAAATTGTTAATTTAAGTTGGTTTTCTACAATTTGCATAGGATAAGTGTCATAAAATGATGGTAAAAAGTGTATACTTTTTGCACTTATCAAACTCCCCCCAACTTAAAACTTTGTTTGTCCCCAAACAAAAGGTAAAGTAACAACCACTTGGCTTTGGAAAAATTAGGTTTGTACAAGATCAAAACTTAAGCATGATTCCTTTTAAGTTCCATGAGATGTGTTTATGATTATGTGACTTTGACTCATAATGGTTCAAACTAAGAATTGAACACATCTTTTCAAAAACTCATTTAGCAATTCACTTATTAAAAATGTTATCAATCAAAGAGATGCATTTCACACACGGTTCAAGAATGGAACCAAATGGGGTAAGTGTTTCACTCAAAACTCAACTTGTTTGGTTTGCAAGAATTTAATTTTGTTTTTCATCTCAACACTTACTTTGATTGCACAATTTTTTCAAGAATCACTAAGGTCTTATTTAGGTTGTAATGAGGCTTGGCTATCAAAGGAAATTGGTTTTCAAGATATTCAAAGATACTTTCAAAGTTAAAAAGAGAGCAAAAATTAATTTTTCATTAAAAACATATACTCCTTTCAACGTTTTTCCATTTTTCCTTCCCCATTCTTTTTCTTGACCTTTTTGTGTAACTTCTCTTTAATTTTCTCAATCTCTTTTCACTTTTTTTTTATTTCGGATCTTTTTCTTTACTTTTTGATTTGTAAAGAGATTGAGAATTTTTCCTTGAACACTTTGTTACATGGCAAACCATTTCCCCAACTTAATTTCTTCCATCAACCTTCCTTTTGAAAAATGCTCTCTTTTTACTTAGAAAAGTAT
>NW_017728884.1:178375-180109 GCF_001865875.1 Lupinus angustifolius
CACAAAATTTTCAATTTTTCATCTGATGTTGCTCATAAAAGCTTGTAATTTAAAAAGTCATTGATCTTGAAAAATGTTAAAGCCAACTTTGTGTTTATTTACCTTGTTTAGTTTCAACAAATTCACTTTTTAAATAAATCTTCAAAAAGAAAAAATAAAGGCACTAAAAAATGATTTTAACAAGTAAGCACACTAAAAATAAAAATAAATACACTAAGGAATTAAAATACAACAGAAACAGCAGAAAGTTTTAAAATAAAACAAAATTTCATTCTTTCAAAATGTTATACACACTCCCCCCAACTTAAGTACTTGACTTGTCCTCAAATCAAAAAATCATATTTTTAGGAAGTTTGTATAATATTTTGAAATAATGAAAAATAAAATTAAAACTAACCACCATTTTTTTTTCACTATCACTCCTAGATAGTGGTGCCATCAACTCCTCATTTTTGTTTGTTTATTTGGACTTGTTTTTCTATAAATCATTTCGAAATTGCAATTTTCTTTTGCTTTGAGGTTAGTCTAACAATTCACATGAATTTGTAATTTCCTAAGACACTAAGTTCATGAATTAAATTTGATTGACAAAATTCCAACCAAACAACATGCTTTTTCATGAAAATTAATGTTTAGAAACAAAATTCAATCATATTTCAAATCAAAGTGATAAAATGGAAGTCCAAAAAGAATTTATGGAACTTAAAAACACATTTTATCACACCAAACATCCATAAATAAATTCATTCACAATTTCATGAATTTATTTTGTTAAATGGTGAACCAAATAACACACTTTTTAGGAGTTCTCAAGTTTGAAAAAATTCATTTTTGGCACAAATGTAACAAGCGTGCTCTTAGTTTTAAAAATTAATTTCAAAATTTCAAAATCATTTGCTAAGGCATGTTGATGGAGATGTTTGGTTAAAGTATCACAAGATAAAGTATCATCATCAAAAAGTACATGGTGAATACTTAACCTTTAAGGATTCAAGTGGCTTCCCTTCTTGAAGAAAAAGTCTAGCCACTAATCCTTGTTTATTTCAATCCCTTTTATGTTGTTCTTTTGAAAATTGTTCTTTAGAAAAATTTGATGTGGGGTACCTCCACATCTCCTAAAAATTTTATAACAACAATAAAAGGTTTCTTAACTAGTGGGTTTTCACTCCACTAATTCATTTTTTTCTTTTTGAATTTTTAATTTTTTCAAATGTACAAAACATAAAAATACAGATGTACAAAAGGAAAAATAAATTTATACAAAAGAGAAAGAAAATGTTATGCACAATTATTTGATAAAAGACATATAAATATGAAATGTTTTATTATTAAAGCAATTCCTTGGCAGCGGCGCCAATTTGTTGAAAGAATTTTATTGGAGAGTGGATTTCCCCCCTTAACAAATCATCCCTCGCAAGGTGCCAATTTGTTGAAAGCGGAAATTCTCTCATTTTGGTGTGTTTCTTTTTTATTTGGTTAAGTAAGTGAACTCGGTTTTATTCTTTGATCGCCATCTCAGCTTTGTTGAAATAAATTCCAACGCGGTATAATTGTTTCAAGAATATTCCAGTTACAACTAACTTCTTAATAATCATGTGAATGAGTTATTCCTTCTTTGCCCCATCTCGGCTTTGATAGAATAAATTCTAACGCCGGTACCACGGTATCAAAACAATCCTTTATTATATAATTATTAAGTACCTTTGAATACCATCTCGGTTTTGTGGAATAAAT
>NW_017728884.1:180209-180541 GCF_001865875.1 Lupinus angustifolius
CTAATCTAATATTGAAGTAGTAATGAATATAAGATCTTAAGAAAAGTATGCTTAACTTGGCAAATAAACTAAGTAGTACAACTACTTCTTAGTTTATTTGTTAAGTGTTTGAGACAAGTAAGTTTTATGACTTGAAATCATTTTTTAGGTGATCAATCTAAAAAGAGATTTAAGAACTTCTCAAACAAATAAAATTAACCAAAGCACCAACTTGAATGATTAAAGTTCAAATCTTGAATAAAAGAGGGAGTAGAAATACATTACCATATTCCAAAGAAATTGTTAGGAGCATGAGTCATCCATCCAAGGATTGGATGCTTTGAGTTCCAAAT
>NW_017728884.1:180641-181167 GCF_001865875.1 Lupinus angustifolius
AGTTGTTTGCATTAATTGTCTTGCCTCTATATGCCTATGTGTTTCATGTTTAAATGATATATGTTGAAATTTAAAATTATATCTTTTGATTAACTCTTTCTGTGATTATAAATGTCTCGATTAATCCGTTGCAATGCATGCATGAGTCCTGAAAAGTCGAAACCGTTCTCTTGCCTGAAAATCAATTTTTACCGTGTTTAATCGATTAAACACTTGGTGTTAATCGATTACCTGGGCATCACTTTTTGAAAATTCAAATTTTACATTGGTTTAATCGATTAAACCTGCCCGTTAATCGATTAAAACCAGTATTTTAAAGGCAGACAGTGTCTCGGTTTTACACTTTTTCGGCATTTTCTCAACCTCCTTTAAGCTTTGAGTCTCTGAATCAGTAACCGAACTAATCCAAGTGCACTAAGATAGGAAAAACCTCATCCTAACCCTCTCAAACCATCAAGAAATCGCACTTTATCATCCTCATTCCATCAAATTCCGAATCTTCCACCAAATCAAACCCTAGGTTAAG
>NW_017728884.1:181267-181743 GCF_001865875.1 Lupinus angustifolius
TGTTTATGAATGTTGGCGGGTTATCATCTTCTGGTTATGGTATAGGGGACTGTTCTTGCGTTAAGGACAACTTTGATCCTGTTGAGGTCTATAAGTCATTTCTTCGAGGCCCTCATTTGTACATTCAGGGTCAACTGACCAAAGCTGGGTCGTTATTTGTTGAAAACAGGCTGTTGCATGATGTTATTGCTTACATACTAGTACAGAGGAACACAAATCACGCACAACCTACTGTGAATGACTTGCGTTTCATGTATGCTGTAAAGAATAATGTCATGATCAACTGGCCTGAGGAGATTCTGAAAATTATGAACAGTGTTTCGCTATCTCAGTCCAAGCTGCTTCCCTATAGTATTTTCATCTCATGCATTGTGGATTATCTGCACATTGATATTTCTGACACTATCACTATTGAGTACACTCATAAGGATCACCTGGTTGGTGAAAGTCTCATTCATAAAATGGGAATATACAAG
>NW_017728884.1:181843-182241 GCF_001865875.1 Lupinus angustifolius
CATGTCAAGAGGAACACTTTGGAAAGCTCTCTTTATATGTCATGGTTTTGATGAGGACAACTTGTGCTTATAAGAGCTTGAAGATCACCAACAAATCAACGTGCTTAAGTCTTTAATTGGTACTAGGCTTAGACTAGAATCTAGTTTAAGTTGAGTCAAGGCTTAGGTCACCTAATACATGTCTCATATGCATCAATCTTTTAAATCATTTCATCTTTGAGATATGTCATTCATAATATGTTCATGCATTACATAAATACATGTATATGTGCATTCTAGGCATAAACTAAGTGTTAAACATGTTTGAACTAAGTGCATAACGTATTTGAGGTTTTGTAGTTAAAAATACACATTTAAAAATGCTGTTAATCGATTAACTAATACTTTAATCGATTAAC
>NW_017728884.1:182341-183499 GCF_001865875.1 Lupinus angustifolius
TAGGGGTGATTCAGCATTAAGTGTTGAGTTTCGAAAAGCGGCTATTCTAACCGCGACACCTATTCAACCCCTTCTAGGTGTACTGTAACCACTGATACCTAACAACATGTGTGCTAAGCGGTGTGCACCCAGACTTGACTTAACCATCAAGCAAACCATGAAGTAACCAATGACCTCACCTCAAGTAGCCCACCATAGGCTTTTAAGAATAGCTCACAACTAGTTTTGATGAGCCAAGCATAAGGATATGACTAAGCTACTTGATCAAGGGACCAAACCCATGTTGAAGGGTTTGGTCAGCTGCTTAGCAGTCCAGCCAAGCAGCTCAGCAGTCAAGAAAGGAATTCAATAAATAGGAATCAATTCATTCGAGCAAAAAAAAATCAATTACACATCTAATTCACATATCTCTCACTAGAAATTCTTCTCTGAAGTTCTCTCTTCGTTTTCTTAGTTTTTAGAGCTTTATTTAAAGTAAGTTTGTAATTTTAGTTTAGAATTTAAGAGGAGAAAAGGAGAAGGCAAATGAGATGCAAAAATCAATTTTTTAATCAATCTCATTTGGAACCTAAAGCCTCCAATCCATAGATGGATGGCTCATGCTCCTAACAATTTCTTTCGAATATAGTTATGTATTTCTACTTCTTCTTATATTCTAAAAAAGTTTGAATTTTAATCATTCAAGTTGGTGCTTTGGTTAATTTTATTTGTTTGAGAAATACTTAATGCTCTTTTTAGATTGATCACCTAGAAAATAATTTCAAGTCAATAAAATTACTTGTCTCAAACACTTAACAAATAAACTAAGAAGTAGTTGTACTACTTAGTTTATTTGCCAAGTTAAGCATACTTTTCTTAAGATCTTATATTCATCACTACTTCAATATTAGAGTCGCCATTGACTAGGGTGTGACAACCTAGTCTTTTTATGGACGTAATATTGTTTAGTAATAAATATAAGTGATTATCATTCTACCATTTTAGGACAAACACTAAAAGGAGGATTTTAGAACTTGGCGTTTGGATTTAATCAAAGTAAAACATAAGAACTTGTCTAAGTAGTTCAAACTCATAAGAAGTTAAGAAATATTTTCCTTATTCAAAATGGTCTTGTCTCCTGAAGAATTTGTTAATATTTAGTTTATTTTTCTTGTTAAA
>NW_017728884.1:183599-189821 GCF_001865875.1 Lupinus angustifolius
TACAATTGAATCTTGAAAGAGGTGTAAATTGTAAAATAGTAAAGTGTTATCAATAAATTTAATTGTTGAAAACACCTTTTAATTAACAAAAGTGATGAAACTAACTTACTAACTTTTATTTATTGTTATTTACCTTCCGCAATGTATTCATTCTTTAATACCAACCTTACTTAAGGAATAAGTTTGGTTTGTTAATAAAAGGAACCCGAAAGGGTGTAAATAAATAAAAGGTAACTTAAATTTATTATTCTTTTGTTCTTTATTTATTTATTTTGTTTCTAACAACTAACTATTCATCACTTTTGAATATTAGAATACCATTAAACCAATGTTTGAATTTATTCCACAAAACCGAGATGGTATTCAAAGGTACTTAATAATTATGTAATAAGGGATTGTTTCGATACCATTGCACTGGCGTTATAATTTATTCTAACAAAGCCGAGATGGGGCAAAGAAGGAATAACTTATTCACGTGATTATTAAGAAGTAAGTTGTAACTGGAATATTATTGAAATCATTATACCGGCGTTGGAATTTATTTCAACAAAGCCGAGATGGCGAACAAAGAATAAAACCGAGTTCACTTACTTAATCAAATAAAAAGAACACACCGAAAATGAGAGGGGAAACAACCTCTCAAATTTATCTTTCAACAGTTATTCAATCCATCCATATCCAATGGATTCCAATTCATTCATATCCAATGGATTCCAACCCATCCAATTCATTCATGACTCCACTTTCATGGATGTATATCCAATCCTTTTGATTTTTTAAATTGAAGTAAAAAAATCTATTGAAGAAAATCATTACTTTAAAAACTACAATTTCAACTAAACATTTTTTAAAATCACATTTTAAAAAGTACTCCAAAAATCATTTATAAAACACTTTTAGAAATCATTTTTTTTAAAAGTAATTTTTTGAACTTTTATAGAAAAATATTTTTTTCAATATTCTACGAGTATGTGACATTTAAGGTTCTACGTGTAAAGTTTTTAACAAATATTTATATAGTATAATATCTATGCATTGTCACTGTAAAGATTTATACATAATCACTACATGATCCACCATTGATTTGGATTACTTTTATTGAACAGTCAATGGTGATTAAATATAAATAGCGGATAATATAGAGATAATGTATAAAACTCATACATTGGTCAATGTATACATTTTTCTCATATTTATATATGTTATATACTTAAGAATAAAATTTTAATATTAACTAAATACAAATGTTCTATAATTGATATAAATTTAATAAAATATTAAAAGTAAGAGTGAGAATCATGAATGGTTTTGCTTGAATTTAGTTTTCTTAAATATTAAATGAAATTGATAAAAAAAAATCATTTTTTTTGGATGAATTGGATATTCATCCATATGGATATATCCATTGGATATAATGGATGGATTTGAATCCATCCATTAGGAACACTATCCATTGGATTATATCCATTTAAATTCATTAGTTCTAAGGGGTGAGTTTGAATGGATTTAATTTGGATGGATTGTGGATAATTTTGTTGCCTCTATGTACACCCCTTGAACAAGGCTTGCGGTTTGAAACATAACTTGTGATAAAACCTTGTTGGAAGACGAGCGGGTATAGGGAAATGGCATATCGATCACTATTCATGACGGAGATATAATACTTGTAAAAGGAGTCAGGAATTTGGTTCTACCAAATGATTTGAAATTATACAGTGTTCTACATATTCTGAAATTTAAATGTAATTTACTCTCACTTAGTAGAATGACAAGAGACTTGAATAGTATGTCAACAATTTTTTCCAAATTTTTGCACAATGTAGGACTATACTCGAGGACCCTCATTGGTTGGGTAGGTACAACAATTGTCTATATGTGGAACTAATTATAAATAAAGGAGTAGTGATGGGGTTTCCATTGATGCAAAAATTTGGCATAGAAGATTGGGTCAAGCTTCGACTTCCAAGCTTTGTGAAATATATTTCTTGGTCAATTTTGGTAAAACTATCAACATCGAATCATGTAATTCATGTGTAAGGGCTAAGCAAACTCGTTTGACGTTTTATGATAGTTCAATAAAATCAATTGCTTGTTTTGAATTGCTACATTGTGATATTTGAGGGCCATATTGTGTCACCTCATCTTCTAGACCACGTTATTTTCTGTCTATTGTAGATGATTTTAGTCGTGTTGTGTGGATTTACTTGGTTAAACACAAGTCTGATGCGAGTGAGTGTATATAATTCTGGGAAAAGTTAAGAAAATAAAGACTGATAATGGCGCGGATTTCACTTCTAATAATATTATGAAATTTTATATTGAACGAATAATTGTGCTAGAAACTAATTGTACTTACACCCTACAACAAAATAGGATAAAACGTAGACATATTCTTCAAATAGCACTAACATTAAGATTTCAGGAAACTTTACCCATAGTTTTTCGGGGGGAATATGTTTTAACAGCAACAGACATCTTAAATAGTCTTCCCTCGAAGTTTGTTGGCCATAAACCACTCTAAAAAAATTATATAACAAGAAACTTGCGTATAATCACATGCGTATTTTTTGTTGTCTAGCTTATGCATGCAATAATAAAATGGAAGGAGACAAATTTGAGGCAAGTGGGCGGCCTTAAATTTTTGTTCGTTATCCTCAAGGACAAAAAGGGTACCATGTGTACGACTTTAGGGAAAGAAATATTGTGACCTCCAGAGATGTGCAATTTGTTGAAAATTATTTTCCTATCAAGGAAATAATTTTCAAAAAAATTAACACTAATGGTTCTAATAATGACTTTCCAATTGAGTTAGATCACAAAATTAACACATACCCATTAGAAGCTTCCACTGATACAATATTTGAAGAGATGGAGGAAGAACATATCCTGAATGGTACAAACCGAATTGTCAGTAACGAACAGACCATGTTAATAGTGAATTTGGTCGATAACCTTTGTGAAACTGATCAGGACGAGTCAAAGTCCAACCAAAGAAACTAGGTGATTATATCCCTCATTAGTCGCATTTTATAGACCATTTGTCACTCACAACCACTCAAGGCTCCTCGACAGTACATCCTTTCTCATTATTTTTCTTATGAAAAAATTTATAATTCTCATACGACTTACATGCCAGCCATCACATCACTCGATGAGCCAACATACTTCCATCATGTAGTAAAATATCCTAGGTGGTTAGAAGCAATTCAAAATGAGGTTGATACCCTTTGAACAAAATGACACTTGGGCCCTTAAACATTTGCCACCCGGAAAGTGTTTTATGGACTCTAAATGTGTCTACAAAAACAAATATAAAGCCAATGTACATTTAGAGCGTTCAAGGCACATCTCGTGGCGAAATAATTCTCTCAAGTAAAGGGGATCGACATTCTCGAAACATCCGCTCCCGTAGCAAAATTAGTATTTGTGTGAAGTGTACTTGCGGTTGCTGTAAAGAAAAATGGGCCATTCCTCACATACATGTGAACAATGCATTTTTATATGGGGTCTCCATGGAAAAGTTTATAAGAAACTCCACAAAGCTTTGTTAAAGCATGAGACACTCGATTGTGATTGTTACAAAAATCACTCTACGATTTACGCCAAGCATCTCGAAATTGGTTTTGCAAGTTTACACAATCACTCTTGGAGGCTTGGTTTGGCTAATCTTGTGTTGATCATTCTCTTTTTATCTACAAGAGATGTACAACCTATATTTCCACACTTGTATACGTTGATCATGTCATTGCCATAAGAAAAAATGACGCAAAGTTTGACGACTTCAAAAATATATTGATAAGTGTTTCAGTATCAAGGACTTGGGACCTTTGAAGTACTTTATGGGCATTGAGGTATTTCGCATTGTCGATGGCCTTGTACTTAGTCAGAGGAAGTATACCTTGAACATTTTGGAGCATAGTCGGTTACAAGGTTGTCGTCTCTATTCCTTTCCCGTGGAACAAAATATTCGTTTGGATTCAGCGCTTGATACTCCACTAGTAGATGCCACCCAATATCAACGACTAGTTGGACCTTTATTACACTTGCAAGTCACTAGACCTCAGATCACCATTGTAGTGAATATGCTCAGCCATTTCTGTCTGATCCACAACAACATCATATGGATGCTGCAACGAGAATTTTGCATTATCTGAAATCGATCCCTAGCCAAGACATTGGCTTGCCATCCGCTGGAGATTAGAATTTGACTACCTACTATTGGAACTTGGTTTATGGAACCCATTAATGAGAACTTTTGGGTGTGAAATCGAAAAAAATCTCAAGTCCCACAGAAAAGAATTTTGAAAAAACAACTCCCAAGTCCCACATAGGAGAGTGAGGAAATTGGAAAAAATCTCATGTTATAAATAGAAGCCTCCTCCCTTCATATTTTCTTTCCCCAAGTTGAATGCGCTTTCATTCAAATTTTTCTTTCTCACTCATATTTTCCACCGACACATTTCTAGCAAACTTCCCCCTTTCTTTCTGTGGCACTAAGAATTGGCACAGACAGCCAAATTGTGGAAATTTTGAGAACTGACAGTGGTAGTCAGTATTGTGGGAAATGAATTGGCATGGGTAGCCATATTGTTTGGCTAGACATTTAAAAGATTTATATGCATCGCTCTTAGACGCTAAAAATAGGGTCTATGTGAATTTAGAAAAATCGTCAACAATGACCAAAGCGTAAAAACTTCCACCAAAACTTATGATATGTGATGGTCCAAAAAAATCCATATGGAGAAGCTCCAAAGGTCTAGTAGTGGATATTTCATTCTTTTTACCAAAAGAATTCTTAACTTGTTTACATTTTTGACACATGTCAAAAGAATCCTGAGTTTTAAAATCAAGTTTTGGCGGACCAATAAGCAAATTATTTTTAGATAATTTTTCTAGATGTTTCACATGAATGTGAGTGACCCGCCTATGCCAAAGCCAGATGTCAACTTCTTTTGAAATAAAACATTTTGAGAAAAGATAAGTGACATCCTCCAAGTCAACCACATATATGTTATTCACACGATAGCCGAAAAACTTTACATTATTAGATAAAACGTCACGGATTATACAACATTCAAAATCAAATGACACACGATTATCTTTGTCACAGAGTTTGCTAATACTCAAGAGATTATGTTCTAGACCTTCGACGTATAGAACATTATTGATTACAGCATGAGTTGAGTTGTCAATTGTTCTGGTGCCTAGGATCTTCCCTTTGTTGTTGTCTTCGTATGTGACGAAACCTTTTTCCTTCAATTATAGGTCTAGAAATTTTGACCTATCTCCTGTCATATGTCTCGAACACCCGCTGTCAAGATACCAATGTTGTCCATGTGTTCGTAGACATACCTGTAAAATAGACCACTTGCTGGTTTCATGTACCCAAATTATATTGGGTCCTTTTCTGTTAGTAACCATGGAGTTATCTCCCTTTTTCACCCAAGCATAAACACCACTCGGTATCCCATATTTCCTATTGTAAAAGGAGTAACAGGTGTGGACATATGTGCCACAATAGAAACATGTAGGAACTCTATTTTTATTATAAGACCGTTTATTATTACGAGTTACAGGTTTTCTATTTGGTCTATTTCTACATATAATAGGGGGATATACCCTAATCCAGTATGGTCACCAACATTTCTTGTTTTACGTAGCAAGGTATCTAATTGGTTTTGACTCTCTGTAAGTTTTATGAGTTTTTCATTTAGTTTAAAATTCTCATTTCTCAAGTCCTTGCAAGACTCACAGACAGTTGTTTGACATAATTTATCGTTAGAGCAGTCACATGAATTACAAGAAAAAATTAGATCTAAAGTTTCATTTTCTAATTTCAGCTCATCTAATTCTTTTTGTAGTGTTAATATTTTTTGATCATTTAGTAGGATTACCCGTTTTCTATATGCACTGACCCTAGCTAATTTATTTAGCTCTTCATGCATTTCGACATAAGCATCATATAAAACTTCATACGAAGGAGAATCATCGGTAGAGGGTGAGGTGTCAGCATCCTTTGTACTACCTGATCCGCAAGCCTCATCTATTCTAGTCATTAAGCACAACTTGGCGGTCTCCTCTTCATCTGAGGTGCTTGATGTCGTCTCTTTCTCTGGTACATCCCAGACAATATAAGCTTTCTTCGATTTGAAGTCTCGGGGAGTGCTCATTTCTGAATCAACCTTCTTTAGGTAAGTGGGACATTGAAATTTCATGTGTCCC